>NC_141755.1:31550655-31854561 GCF_982258835.1 Parasteatoda tepidariorum
TAAGCACACGCGGACTCGAAAGTATTTCATCAAACCTGTAAAATGATGGGCGCTTTCATTAAATATATGACCGACGGTACGCCGAAATAAATTGTGTTTGAATGAATAGTGAAAACGTTAAATAGAACAATGCGAAAAGCACGCTTTTGCATAATACGTGGCGAAAATTGACATGGCAAAGAAAAAAATTCTCATTTTTGAAAAAGGGAAAATTAAGCACTTTTCAAAACACCCAATGAAAAAAGCACCTTTAAGGGCTATTAAAAAAAGAATATCGAAAATAAGCACCTCTAAACACTTTTTAAAAACGCTACGAACCATGATTTATACCTTGGAGAAGCATTAAAAATGCATAAATTAAAATGTAAGGTACACAAACTTACAAAAAAAAAATATACTATGAACATTTTCAGCTTCAAACTTTGATTAACTTGAATAAAATCATAAATTTTAGCAACCTTGAGCAATTGCTTGGTTTGCCATCCCTTAGAAATGGCACTGAAGAAATAAGACACTGAAATGTATGATTGCTTAAAAAGCACATTTCAAAACAGACTCAGATTTTTAATTCTCGAAATATTGTTGCCATCTAGATAATGTGGCTTAATTCAGAAGAAATTTATATACTATTAAACATGAGGTGATTTTTTAAATTTCTAATGTTATGTGCTAGGTTTTCCAGAGGCATTAATGTTCCAAAATGATTTATTTCTAACGGAGTAAAAATCAGAAATTTGTAACAAACTTCTGGTTAGGCTATAAAGCATCATTGAAATATTCTATTTCATTTACAGAATTATATGGAAATAATTCTATCGTGTTGTTTTAACAGAAGTAATCCTATTGTATTGTACTAACAGAAGTAATCCTATTGTATTACAGTGATGCATAAAGATACAAATTGACATTAGAGCATTATAATGTTGATAGTACAAAACAAACTAAATTTAGTTTTTTAATCCAAATACACACAGCACATAGTCAGTAATAAAAAGAATAGGTTTCTCACCTTTTTAAAACTTCTAACAGTCTCATTTTATCGCGAGCCTTCTCGACTAAACTTCGTTCTTGCATCCGAAGTAAAGAAAGTTGGTCCCTCGCTCGAGACTCTTCATCGTGAGTAATTCTACGGACAACATCTAAAGTAAGCTGAGCAAAAGAATCCCCAGAATGAACAGACTCCGTTGCTGTGACATCAGAAAAATCTGAACGACTGCTTATTAATGTGGCAGAAGACACTGACTCCTGAACAAAAAAAATGAGCATGAATAAGACACATGATATATAATAATAGACACATGATATTTGAGTTACGAATTTTTAGAAGTAGATTAAAGCTTTTAGAGGATAAATAAAGTGTTTACGTAAAATGCTTTTATAAGGCATAAAGTATCTCATCATCATCATAAAGTATCTTATTCATATAAAGTGCTAAAATAATATATATATTCTATATCTCAAAATTACACAATAAAATACAAAATAAATTCTTATATCTCAAAACTAAAAAATTTTCGAGACAGTGAGTTTTCAAGATAATAAGATTTAGAACTAAATATGTTCTACAAAGTAGAAAAATATATTTTAAAATATTACTCTAAAAAGTAGAGTCATGAAACAAGACAGTTATTAATAAATATGAAAGTGATGATAGTTGACTATAAGTCTAAATACAACAAAAAAAATTTATTTTTTAAAAGTAAGAAAAGTAAATAATCATCATTAAATAGAAAAGAATTGGTAAACAACAAACTTTGTGATAAAAAAAAATTATCTTTTTCAATTTTGAAAAAAAGGAAAAAAAAAGACATAACAAGGTTTTTGAGATATATATATACACACTATATATACACACACACATACAAAATTTAAAACAACAAAAACAAAGCAAAACTAAATATATATATTTAAAAAAAATTATAAAAAGGTAAACACGATTTTTTTTAAACATGTTAATTTATAAGTTTGAGTACAAGTGGATATTTATTTGTTGTTGTGATAGTTTTTTTCATTACATTATTAACCAAAAAAATAGGCATTGACATTTAATGAAAGCAAAACTTTTATAAAAGATTTAAAATATATACAATTAAAATATTTGTAAATTGGACAAATAAGGAGGATAGACATAAATAACATAACTATTAAAGATAAAACACTAAAATGAATAAATTGACCAATGGATTTGACTAATTTAAATTAAAATGGTGAAAAATTTTAAGAATTAATGAATAAAAAAATGTAACAAAATTTACATAAAGTGCAACATTACATTTTCAGAAAGACTGGCAGGAGAAGGGGAGGACATATTTCCTGAAATTTTTCTTTTATGAGAAAAAGATGACTGAACCATTTCCTTAATACCTATAAAAAATACAAAAATGATGTAAATAAGAAATGCTTACAAATACAAAAAAATATACATTCGAATGCATATTTTATAAGTAAATAAAATGCAGATTTTTGAAGAATATACATTAAGCAATCAGGGAATCTGAGATGATTTTTCTGAGTTAAAAAATTCCTGATATAAACTGAGACTAAAATGTCTGATGTTTAAAAACTTTTTTATTCTCCATTAAGACTTATAGAATAACTGGGCAGCTACAAACATTTAAAAAAAGATTTTTTGGATGATTTTTCTAGACTGATATCGGATTTCCCTCATTTTAGACAGTGGCATAAATTTTAATACTAATTTTTCAGTTATACCTCATCTTTTTTTATGAAATAAATTACAAAACACTTATATTTGCTAATATTGTTGAAAATAAATAATATTTTTTTTCTTCAAAAAATTATTATGAGACCAATTTTAAAACAAACATCAGATTTCAAATTAACTCATTTTCTCAGACCTTGACCAATTTTGGACATTTGAATAAAATTCCCTTTCAGATATTTTTAGATTTATAAAAATTCTTGACATTTCTCTGTTCTGTGGCCAAACTGAATAAATAATCATAATTGTAGCAAGAGGAAAATGTTTGAAAAAACTCCATGGAATTTTTAGATAGGAAACACTGTTCATATGTAAAATAATTTGTCTTTCATATTTCTTCACAGCAACCTGATTTATTTCTTGCTTTACATAAAATTTATTTGAAATCAAGCATTGAAAAAATTGGCTGTATTCAACTTTAAAAAGTTAAATATAAATTTACAGTTACCTTAACACGGTTATAAGCAGGGTTTGCCAGGTGGACCCACTTTGAAAAAACCCACCCGGGTTTTATTGGGTGGGCCATCCTTGAAAAAACCCACTTGGTGTTTTTTTTTTCACAAAGTGGGTTTTTTAAATTTGGTTGAAAAAGAAGTATCTCCTAATACTATCATTGGACACATGGTGGAAGTTAACAAATATTTTAGAAATGTGCATCAAGCACATAGGTGGGCAAATGAAAAAACTGCTTAATGCCCCAATTACCAAATGATACTAGGTGGAGTTCATATTGTGACTGTGTAAAAACTTTTGCCAATAATTACCATAAATATCAAGAGATTGCTCTTGAATATCAAAATGAATTCAATAATAATTTGTCAGAAATATTTAATAATGTTGGGCTTTACCAATAAACTATCAATTTGGAAAAACAGATATCAATTGTTTCTGAACCTTTAAAAAAGCTTCAATCAGAAAACACTTCAATTTCTGAAGCTGTTGAAATATGAATTAACTTATTATCGTGTGATTTTTGGAACCCCATAAACATTTTGTAAAAAGATTCCATCAGGCTGTTCAGCCACCTCATTTATTACCAAATGCAACTTGGATCCCAAAACAAGGGGACAATTTTTAAATGATGCAGAAAACTGTCTTTCTAAGCATCATGCAGAATTTTTGCCAGGTGTAATGGCATTCAGACAGAACAACTAAAAGAATCTTTTTGGCAAGGCCAACTGGAGTTAGAAAGAGAGGCAGACCCCGACTGAGATGGGCGGATTGCCTCCAAAGGGACTTTACCACAATCAAGGTCAGAGACTGGAAAGCCGTGGCACGCAGAAGAAAGGACTGGTGCAGTCTTCTTGAGAAAGCCAGGGTCCACCCAGGACTGTCGAGCTACTGATGATGATGATTTAATGGCCTTCAAAATTTCCTATCCTGAATACTTTCCAAAATTAGTGATGCTTGACACTGTTATTCAACAGTTTTCATTTCAAATAGTGAAAAATTTTGGCAAAAGAAAATGAAAAAAATTCCAAGCTTCCACAAAATTTCTGACAATTCTCTTTTTCTTTGTACTCAGCACCAGCATTCTCTGTCTCAATCAAAAGACACTTTTCAACTTTCGGTTTGGTGCGGAGTAAACTACAAAATAGATAAAGCTACAAAACTCGTAGAAGTGTATCACCATCTAAGAGAGAAATATAGATAGAATCTGCTGTATGATAATAATAATAAATAAATGAAATGAGCCTTTTTTTTAAGTTGACTCTTAACATCTGCTGACAATTTTTAACTATTTGGAGAAAGTTTATCACCATTAAAAAAACAGTTAAATATTAAAATATTAGATTAAGATATAAGAGTTCTTAAATATTATTTTTAAGCTTTCATTTGAATATAATTTATTTTGTTTCTTTCAATCATGTTTAAAAAAAATGGAAAACCAACGAAATTTTTTTTTCTATTAAGTGATACATTAAACAACAATTACCAAATTTAAAGTTTTATTTTCTGGTTTTCAAAAAATAAGCTAAAACTTTTTATATATGCTTTTCTATAATTTTATAGATTAATTTGTTTTTTGAAATCATGCTAAAATTTGTGTAAAAATGCAGTCTTTTTTTTAAGGGTAAATATTTGATAAATGGGACAAGTAACTGATACTCTTTATAATTATACGTAATTTTAATTTCACTTTCCATTAATTGTATTATAAAAACATGGAAGACCATTAAATACTTATTTCAGTTTAATTTTAAAGGTAAAAGTCAGATGAAATTTTAGTTTTTACTGGTTATAATTATTTATTGATTATAAATTTGTAATATATATACATATATATATGCTTAATAAATATAGTAGATAGATGTGTGGGAAAACAAAAAGATTAATAAACTTGTTTCTTTCAAATTACTGTTGCATTTATATTTTATAGTGCTTCGGTTAAAAATTGTAAAACGTTATGAAAAAATATATTATGAAAAATATACTAAATGAAAAAAACTCTTTTTTCCCCGGGTTTTTTTTTCAAATAAAGCCCAATTTACCCCGGATTTTTTTCAAAAAACCCCAGGTTTTTTCAAACCCTAGTTATAAGTGAAATAAATCTCTTAGTGACTTAGAAATACACTGGCAACAAAAAATGATTCCAAACATTAAATATCTTTTTAATAATAGTTACTTTGATTGGTGGATAGCTCTTCAGAAATAGCAGAAGAAACTCTACTAGAAATTGGGCTTTGTTCAGAAGGAGTACTATTTTTTATTTTATCAGAAACTGAGATTTCTTTTACTGTGCTTGCATGACTAATTTCTTCTTCAATGGCATAGTCAGATGAATCTTTCAAATGAGAGGACGAGCGATGAGAAATTGATTTGCGAGAAGAGCTAACTATACGTTGACTAGAACTATGAGCTTCAGATGGTGATCTAGATTCCTATACAAATTAAAAAAGATAATAATAAATAAATACATAAATATTTGGTACTTTAAGAAATAAGTGATTTTTGGTATTCATCATATCTACTTCAAACTAGTTTTTTCTTAAAGAAAAAATGAGATCTAAAGTTGAATGCAGAATATTTAAAATGAATATTGTGCCAAACTTATTCAATATTAATACATATTTAAGATAACATAATCAAATGGTGTTTTAGATAATGTGTAAGAAAAGAAAAAAAAAAGAAAAAGGAACCATGAGAATGCTTAGAGGTCATTGGAGCTGTGAAGGAGGAAAATACTGAAACCTATCGTAAGGTTAATTCTAAATTCTATTGCTTGTTAAATAGCAAACAACATAGGGTATACATAATAATTTTGAACAATTAAAACTAGGCTAATGGTCTTTTTAAATTTGAATGATAAGGATTAAAATAATCCAAAAATTAGTTTGGCTTTATATGAACAAACTAATTACCAGAAAAACTGATTGGTCTTCACAAATGATAATTAGCATGCGTAACAACATAAAAAAAAAATGCTACTCATGCTATGTTAATAGTTTTTAAAAATTCTATTTACTTTCATTTTATTAAAGGGTGAAGCCTCATTATAAATTATAAAAATGACATCTCAACAAGAAAAATAATAAAATACATAGGAACAAAAGAATACATACAGGGGTCTGTAATAATAACATTTATAATAATAACATAGCATTTTATAAGAGGTATCTATTTTGTGAAAATTAAAAATGACATTAAAAAATCAATGCCAAAATATGGTAAAATAAGAAATTATCTTCAAAAATTGTCACTACAAATAAAAATTATTCATAACTGGTAAATTTCTATCTACTTTTCCTTATATATTAAAAAATAATTTTGCTATTGTAAAATTTTTAGCTTAAAATTGTATCCAAATTTAAAACTCCATTGTCCATAGTTAAATTTCAACTTGCATTTAACAGTACTAGTACTAAAAGTTATTTTCATTATGAGAACATTATAGACTAGGTCATGCAGAAAAAAATTTCATAGGCAAAAAAAGATTTCATAAAAAAATAAAGGTCTGTTAGAATAAATTTACAATAATATCAAAGATAATGTTCAAATGTTTAGAATTATGCTCGAATTTTGACTTCCTGTATAGTTTATATAGAGAGAGAACCTCGTTGCGTCATTTAAAAAAACTCAGGGATTTATAGTTCTTTATAAAGATACAAAAACAAAATTTTAAGAGGCGGAGAATCTTAGAACTTGCTTTTTTTAAAGCATTTTGTGAAACTACCATTTTTTCTAACGTTGAATTTGTGAAGATACCGCTAAACGGTAGTAAATTTGCCGTGGACAGATCCCTGATATAGAATACTAAGCATTGGCAGTAATTGTAAATATTACTATCAACAGGTTCCTTATATATAAATAATTCACTTGCAGGAATATTACAAGGGAAACAACAACAAAAGATAGGCCCAGCAATTAAAAAAAACACATACAGTAGGAAGAAAAACAATTATGTATTAAAAATTTTGTAATTGAAAAAAAAAATTCATTTATAAAAAAATAGTCCTTCAAATGGATCCAGATTTGAGAGTCATAATGAAATAGATAAAAAAAAAGTTTTCAATAACACTGAAAACTACATTGTGCAAAACTTACTGAGGATAAATTAGTTTCCATTTTATCACAATAAAAAAAAATCTTATTGAAAACAAATTTCGTGCCAAAATAAAATTTTCAATAACAATATTTATAAGTGGGGAAAGATGTACAAATCAAATCAGAATATAACAAAAATATACTTTAAATTTAATTATTAGAATATGTGCTATTCAATCAAAATAATATAATTTAAAGATAGGCAACGATGGAAAACTGTTTAAGGGAGCATTTTGAGTGTAAAACGCCAAGAATTGCACTGTGCTGTTACCTGCAAAATTTTTTCTAGAAACTTGTATATCTATCTAGAAACCTAAATAAGAAACACTTGGATGTAAGAATGTCTCTTTTAGAAAATATGTAGTCTACCACTATGTTGCCCCAAATCCATTAGAGGAGTTTTTATTATGGAAAAGAAAGTAAAACTTAAGTGCGTTAGATGAAACTATTTTTTAAAAAAATCAATAATGTATATTATAATAATAATTTACAGGAATTTTTGTTTATGTTAAAAATATTGTACACATATTAAGATATATTTACTACAGGCAGAAGATATATTAAGTATAACTAAAACAATTGATGGCAATAGCTAGTAGTAATTTATCAACATCAACTTTCGTGATAAATAATTTTTTTTTAATAATAGTGTCCTAAATGGAAAGTATCAGTTTTATGTAAGAAAGTAATTGAAACAAGCAATAGTATTTTTTGTAGGCATCAAATTTGTATAAATATTAAAAATTTTATTTTGAAAAATTTTTTAAAAGTGCAAAATTTTTTAGTGTGTGTGGAACTAATTTATCATACGTACAAGCTGTTTTCAGAGGCTATTACTTAAACTAAAGTGCAAATAAGGATCAGTGCAATTAAACTTACCATTCGCAATAATTCTCTTTGAGTTGATACAACCACAGTTAGAGCTGCAGCTGCTGCTTCAGCAGCCACTCTAGTAACTATATGAGAGGGAAAATATGGCTCTTCATGACTATTTTGTTTCTGAACCTGAAATTATTTATATTCATTAGAAAAAAAAACATAAGATCATAATTTATATAATTCTCTTAAGTCTAAGTCTAGTAATTAAAAATGTTAAACATGTTTAATAGGGTGGAGCGAAAAAAAAGTTGTTGATAATCAAAAAGCACCATCTCCCAAAAGTTGTATATGGATCAGTATATCACTGAAAAAAAAAAAAAAACTGAGGTAATCAGCATTTAAGAGCACAAAAAATATTTATAAATGCAGACAGCTGTTTCGGATGCTCAAAGAGCAACCTTCATCAGTGCAACAATATTTTTTGTTACGTTGTTTACCCCAGTTTGTATTTTAGCACAAAGGTCGCCCACTTGTGTATCAGTATATCACTTGTTAATTTTCACAGAATTTTTATACACCATCTTAATTCTCCTCAAAAGCCTTAAAATTTTGAAAGTTTTAAAAAAACAGGAAATTTTAGTAAATTTCTAAAAATTGTTATATGAAAACTAATTATCATTCAAAAGTTGTGTATTAAATGAAATATTACTTGTGAATTTTTTCAGCATTATTTTCAGTCCTTGCAATAGCTGTAAAAATTATAAAATTTAACAAAAAGTAAAAATATTTAAGAAAAAAAAGAAAAACAAATTTTTAAAAATTGTCAGAAGAAAATAAAACACCTTACAAAGGTTGTGTATCTACAAAACATTAATCATGAATTTTTTTTCTTCTTTCCTCATTAACAGTCACTGGAGGTTTTTATTAATAGCTTTTTCAAATTAATAATGCCATCGTTAGGCTTATAAAACTATAATTAACAGCAAACAAAAGAGAGAAAAGTAAAGAGTACGCTATAGCCTCACAAAAGTAGCACTGATGGCAGTTATACATTTTGTTTAAAATCACATTGCAGCATATATTTATATATTAAAGGAAGCTTATTTCATTAAGTAGGTCGATGAATCAATGTTTCTTATGCAAACTCTAAGAACTTTGTTAAGGGTAGTGATCTACTTTGAATTCAAATGTTTCCCGGGACCTATTGACACCAAAATTGAGGGATATTTACCAGAAAAATATTAATTAAATTTTTATCGGCTTAGATTCATTAAATATTTTTTATCTGTACTGAGATCAGAAATGGCATATTCTCTCATTTCTGACAAATTTTTTTTAATCCATTGAAACTTATTAGTGAAAGGTGTCCGCAGTTGAACAAACTCTTGCCCATAGGTTGGAAAAATCCTTAAGGATTCACAGATACACCATCCAGGAAATTCATAATATGCCTTAGTAATAGGACATTTGAGTGAAACTTGCCTATCACCCATGGTAGATCTTTTTAAAACTTCTTTTAAGCAGACTTACTCTTCTTTTGCAACTAAAATGTTTTGATATAGCTTGTTGCTTTCTTGAAATTTGTAAACTTGTGCTTTGCCTAAAGCTAGATTTGATTTTTATAGATCCATCTTTTTAATTAACTGTTCTCAGACTTGCAATTTATTAGAACTTATACCCATTCATATTACAGTTTGTAAGCATGAAAAAGCCTCGCTCTTTAGATGAACTTGCCTGTGATTTAATATCAAATGTAAATCATGCTACTTTTGTGAAGCTATGGTGTACTTTTTAGTTTTTTCTAACTTGTTCACTTTTGGTTGTAGTTTTATAAGCTTCATAATAAGCCACTATAACATTGTTAATATAAAAAAAGTTTGAAAAAAAAAACCCTCCAGTGTCTATTAAAGAAGAAAAAAAAAAAATGAACCAGAAAAATTTCAAAACAATTCATGAGTAATATTTCAGTAAATACACAACGTTTGCAAACTATTTTATTTTCTTCTGACATTTTTTAAAAACTCAGTATTTTTTTAAAATTTTGTGCTTTTTGTAAAATTTTATAATTTTTACAGCTGTTGCAAAAAGTGAAAATATTGCTACAAAATTCTGAAAAAACTCACGAGTAATATTTCATTCAATACACAACGCTTGAGTGGTAATTTTTTTCATATGACAATTTTCAAAAATTTGCCTTTTTTTGATAAATTTCAAAATTTTAGGATTTAGCAAGGAATGAAGATGCATAGAAAAAAACTGAAAAATTCACGTGATATACTAGTACATATCAAATTTTTGGGAGGTGCAGCTTTTTAATTATTGAAAAATTTTTTTCTGCTCCCCCTAATGCTTAATTTTAAATAGCAATTTAGAAACACCCATAAAAACACATTTGGTTTAATGAAAAAAACTATTTCAAAGAATCTTTATTTTCAAAGCTCTGCTGAAAGGAAAAACAAACATCGTGAAGGAAAAAATTATAACAAAATATAAAAATTTGACAAAAAGTAACTAAAAAAAAACATGACAAAAGAATGAAATAAAACCAAGCAGAAAGGTAACTTACTTTCATAGACTTTGTGAAGTTATTGGCTAATGTGAATCTCACAGGTTGAGTGAAATCAATAGTCACACTATTAGGTGATGTAGACGACACACTAACATTTTCCTGATTAAAAAGATCATAAGAAATGTAAATAATAATAACATAAAAAAATGTTAAAGTTTAGGGAAATAGTCATACAACAAGTCTTATTTCCACTGAAGTGATATTATAAAATCGTGCATGCATGCCTATTTATTTCTTATTATTTGATCACTTATTTCAAGCCCATTATACAGTACAGAGCCCGTTATCCGGAAATCAGAAAACCGGAAAACCAAAAAACCGGAACGAAATTCGATAAATTTTCCTGCCATTTTCAAAAAAAAAAAATTTTTTTTTTTTCTCCTCATAAGACATTAGGATTTTTCTTTCTATTTTGAAAGATGTTTACCGTAACATCATTCTGGAAATAATCATTAGTGTATTACTTCATCGTTTTTTCTTCTTTTTAAGATTATTTCTAATTTTTTATTTTTTTTTAGTTGGGTTTAACAATAAAAAAACGGCTTTTTGTAGCGATTTAGAAAACCGGAAAAATTAGTTATCCGGAATAGCGATGGTCCCGATCGTTCCGGTTAATCGGTTCCCTACTATATAAACTCTAATTTTTATTTCCAGTCCTATTGAGTGGGCATAATAATATTTTTTTTCCACCATTATATTTAGTTTTTCATTAAAAAAAAGATTTAAAGGAAAAGTTTAGTTTTGTGTATATGTAATTAATAATATGCATATGTATGAAATCATCTGAAATAAAACTTGTTTTAACAGTTTACCGTTAAAAATCCAAGTACACATTCTTATCGCCTACAAACCAATAACTTTTATTAGTTTGGCTTAGAACATCCATGGATTATTTGCAAGAAAAAGGTGAATTCTTATACTGGTGAAATTAATGGAACAATTATGATTATGTTGAATTTAATTTAAGAAGTAAAGGATTTAATATATATATTTATTTATAGTTGGAATAAATTACAATACTTACAACAGTTCCTTCTGTACTTATAGATTTTTCTTTCTTAGCTCTAAAGGAAAAAAAATTAAAATTGTTTAAAAAGGTGTGCTGTAACTATTATCATAAGACTGCAATCATACAAATGTTGAAAAGGAGTTAAACCTATAGTGCATGTGATGTATACATGCATTAGTTTTCTCTATTTTCAGTTTTGAAATGCTATTTATGTAGAATTAAAGTATTTGAATTAATAAAGTATAGCAATTTTACATTTGAATATTTTACTTTCTAAAAAGACTTAGTTTTCTCTAATTTCAGTTTTGAAATGCTATTTATGTAGAATTAAAGTATTTGAATTAATAAAGCATAGCAATTTTACATTTGAATATTTTGCTTTCTAAAAAGACTTAGTTTTCTCTAATTTCAGTTTTGAAATGCTATTTATGTAGAATTAAAGTATTTGAATTAATAAAGCATAGCAATTTTACATTTGAATATTTTGCTTTCTAAAAAGACTTTCTAAAAGACTTCTAGACTGTAATTTTCTCCAAAAAGGTTTGTTTATCAGCAAATGAGGAGGAAAACCACAATCTAACAGGTACTTAAATTAATTAAAAAGATGCAAGCCATGGCAGCCCAGTGGTGCAAGTATCGGACTTTGGTTCATATGGACCAGGGTTCAATCATCCGCGAAGCCACTAAGATCCACTGAGTACATGAGATGTATTTGCTCATAAAAATATGTAGAATAGAAAGTTCTGTGGTCAGCGGCTGAGCAGTACCACGGGGACAGGGATCTGAAGAAAATTTTCTTTCTCTTCAGATCTCATTTATATCTAAATTGTGGAAGTGCTCTCTTGAGGGAGTGGTGTAGTCATCTATCTGCGGTGTTCAGAGCTAAGTCGCACTTTCATCCTAGCAGCATGCTCTTGTCATACAGAAACCAATAGCTAGCTAGTTTGGCTTGTCCAAGTGTCATTAGAAACAACAACATAAATTGGCAATTTTATTTCTTCTTAAAACTTACATTTCACATTCACCATAATTTAATCCTGTGATTCATGATCCTACAATTTTTCTCTTCAAATCAGATTGTTTTATTTTTCATGTTATTCACTGAGAAAAAAGATGGAGAGGGCAAATAAAAATTATAACCAAACTTCAAAAGAAATTAAGGTTTAGTGAGTAAAAATTAACATCCTAAAATTAAAAGAAATTCAAATTACAATAACAAATAAAGGATTTAAAAAAAAAGTAACTATAAAATTAAAAAAAAAAAATAGAATAGAATAATAATAAAAGTAAAAACAAAACTTTGAAACTTTTTAAGTTAATTTGGAAGTCTATAATTCAAAATATCTATTCATCAGAAATATAGCATCTAAAGTTATTAATTGTTATAATTGATTTAAAAATACATAGATGAAAATTATTGCTTTAATTCCATTATTATTAATAGGTTAATCACTATTGTCGATAAGGTTGATTAGAAAAAACTTTTGTCTATTTTCACCTTATTGTCTATCAATTTACATCTTTCATCAATTTACTCCTATTTTTTTTTTTTTATAAAATACATAATATTAATAAATTCGTAACTTTTTTAATCCATCAAAAAATGAAACAATTGAAATAAACATTCACAGCAGTTTTTTATATATTTTTAAAATTAAATATTCTTACCCTTCATGTTGTATTGGACTCAATGATCCTTCGACATTGCTAAAAGGAGAAACATGTTGTGTGTTAGAAGAAATTGGACTGCTTGTCTGATAAGAAGGATCACTCATTGTTTGTTTACTGCCTGATTTAACAGATTTTACACTAGAGGAAGCTACATCAAGGGAATCAATGTGAAAATCTCCAGCAGATGATACCGAGGGTACTCTACTACTCTCAACTTCGTTTATCTCAGATGGCACTTTATTTTCTGTTGGCACGGAGTCAAGAACTGAACTACTCTCCACTTGATTAGATATGGCATTTAATTGAGAGTGACTAGCCTTATTTTTGGCTTCATTGTCTTTTTTAGACAAATGTGAGCTGGAAGCTGCATCTTTTCGAACTGATATAGATGAACTATTATCATTGACAGAGTCTTCAGCAGCACTTACAGCTTCAGATATGGATGATTGAGACTGTGATAGCACATTTTGATTAATCAATCTTTCAGATAATTCGGATAATTCTTCGATAGTTTCTTCTGAATGAAGTTCTGAGTTCAGAGTTCCTTCTATCAGAGGCATTGGAGTTTTGGGGGATGAGTTTCTGGAGGAAATTTCTTGACTAGTAACTATAGTTTCTTCAATAAGCGATTGGTGTGTTGTAGGTGTTATGTATTGGGAGGAAATTCTGAGACTAGAGTTAGCATCTTTTGGACTAAGGATTACATCTTTTTCACTTAAAGAATGTGGCAACACTTTCGAAACACCATTAGCCTCAGAAAATTCTGAACTATAAAACGTTTGGCTTAGTATATGGCTTGAGTTTTCAGCTGAATTCTCTTTAATATGAGAACTTTGTGAACCAGTTTCTGAAGGGGTTGTCTCTTTGTTCGATGTAATGGAAGTACTGGGAGTTTCTAATTCAGAACTAGATTTTTCTACATTGAATGGCAAATCTGAAAAAAAAAAAAGCTTACTTCAGTAAAAAAGAATAACATAGATAAAAAAAATAACAAAGTATAAAAAAAATAATTCTTATTTATTTAACTTATGAAGCTATAAAAATTTTAATTTAATAAAATCAGATTTAAGTACTTTAAAACTATATGTTTGTCATGAAACAAAATAGATTAAGCTTTTATCATTTTAATCATAAGATATTCTCCTGGATTTATCATCAAAGAAAATCTCATTTTTTCCAATGGTGCAAATTTGGGGAAAAAAAAAAGATGATTTAAATTTATTTTTTTGTATATACTCACAATAGTTATCTTTTAAAAGGGGAAGAAAAAATTCAAAGAGGCATCATGATTATTACCCATTGGCAAAATGGGTGTTGTTTTGAGTTTGATGGCGAATTATTTCAACGTCATCACTCTTTTCAACTGTATTCAAGAGCAATAGTAAACAGTGTGCAAGCGTAGTCATTGCATGTGTTGCTATGGCGACCACTGCCTTTTGATAATTTTTTTAGAATTCTTTTTTTCACTTTTAATTTTGTTATGCATTAAGCTGGTGAGTTTATTTTTAAGATATGGGACAAGAGAGATCCCATAAATACTTTTTGAGTTCTGAATAAAAGAGAATTTCATCATTTGAATAATATTTTTGTTTTCATTGTTTTAATTAAAAATTAGACATTCTAACCTACAGTTTAAACTGAACATTTTCAATACTAATTCAGGTGAATATCACAAATAAAGAGGGTAAAAAAATTAAAAAACTAAGCAACAACTATTTTGCCAATGCGTAACCTGTGATCGCCTTTCAGCAATCACAATTTTTTTTTCAATTACTGAAATTCAAAGTTAACTTTATTTCACTCGGTATTACTTAATTTTTCTTTTATTATTATTTTTTTAGGTTCTACAACAAGACAATTTAAAACATATTTTTGAAATTTTATCCAGAAAAAAAAATATCAATGTTAAGATCTTTTAAATTCATACCTGTCAACTTTTACGTATTTGGCGTAAAATTTTATTTCTGTATTTAAAGTGGTAGTAAAATGTATGCTTTCCACATATTCCTTGCATCTATAAACTTAATTTATAATCTTTTTGATCCACCACTATTTAAAAAAAAATTAATCATACATATTAATAAGTAATACTGTTTTGACAGTCCGCAGAAGCTTGTCCAAAATACGGCCTATGTTTTTGCCTAAAATTGTAATTTAAATTCCATTTTACTACCACTGGGGTAAATTATCCTCGAAAGGATTTAAAGTTGGCAGGTATGTAAATTTAAAGGTATCTCAAAATGCTACATTTCATAATTTAAGATTCAGTGTGAAACAAAAATATTGAAGTTAATTTAAAAAACAAAAATAATTCACTTCACATAATTATAAAATGGTTGAACTTTTAATTTGTAATGAATCTTACCAATTGGCTTCCTATTGAAGGTGTTGATAAAATTGAAAGGATCAGGATTTTGTCTTAAAACCGTTACTCCAGTTTCTATTGTAGAAGTGGGTGGTGATGCACTTTTTACAGATGATTGCTGCAAGAAAAAAAAAACTTATTAGTTCGCAATTATATAAGTTTAGTTTTTGGTAATTTCTGAAAATATAACAGTTTAAGGAAATTGATTTCACCAATTTATTTTAACAAAATTTGATTAAATGTTTTTTTGATATACACTATAATCAGCAAAAATAAGACAGCTTTTGAGTCAATTAATGGGTGAGGTAAGTCATCTAACAGGGTCATACAACTGATTTTAGGGACAAAGATAGATTAAAAGCACCAAATAACGAATAAAAATCTAAGTTTTCCAAATAGAATTTTTAAAAAAGGTTAATTTTTGACATTAATATTGAAAAGAGGACACTTTTAGGGACCTCTCAATGGACAAACTTAAAAAATAGAAACCACTTAGGAAAATGGAGATCTACTGGCAGCCCTGCATCTTGTCATTGATTAGTTCAATAAAACAACTTTATTTTACATTGTTTAACAGAAATTACAGAGTAAAGATTGCAATACTAATTTCATTTGATGAAATTGAATAAACAAATATTTTATTTTGGTTATTCAAAAAGCAATAAAAAATGAAATTCTTTGTATTACCTGATTTTCATTAGCATTGATTTCATCTTCTGAATTTAAAGATCCTTCAATCAGGCTAATTTCATCCTTAAAGGAGAAAAAATGTTTTTCTTTCTCACCAAAGTGAAAAACAATTTCAAAGATTTTTAAAATAATATCTAAACTAAAATAAGACTGTTGCTACATAGGTAAAAAATTTTTCAAATTGAGTAATACTTACATCAGATTTTAAATTTTTGCTTTTTATAGGATCTAAATTAGATTCAACTGAGAGCTGAATTGCATCAGATTGCCTCCCAAGAATTCTTTCTAGTAGCTGACTAGTATCTCCAATATCTTAAAATAGAGTAAATAGAAAAAAAAGAAAAAACTTCAAAATGATGCAAAAAGTAAAAATACACAAAAAGTTAAAAATAATAAAATAATTCGGTACTTTGGGATTATACTGTCAACGCTTGCAAAAATGCGCAAATCATTTGGCGCCATCATAATGAAAAACAATTTCGAAAATAAAAATTCTAAACTCATAAAATGTATCAAATAATAATAATAATAAAATGTAAGTGCAAAAATATGTCATAATAAGGGTAATAAAAAGAATAAAAACAAAGGAAAAACCTTTTTTTATTCTTTATAAATACACATTGAATTATTCTTTAATCTAACCATATATATTATTATAAACCATTTCTGTGGCCAAAAACCCTTGATAGCTTTTAAAGTGAAAACAAACAAGTCATTATCCTTGTGCAGTGGCCGCCACATATACTAGTTAAAATATGAATCCAAGTGTTTTCGGGTAGTTCCGTGGTGTTGGCGGAAGATAAAATTTGCGGTTATTGGCGCAGAAGCTGCCTTCTATCGATGATATCGGGTTTGGCAAAAATGGTTGACAGGACAATCCCAAAGTATCAATTATTCATATTTACCAGTGACTTGTTCCTTGAAAGTAGTATTTTGTGTTGAATGAAGTGTTTTTGCAACATCTATTAAAAAACCTGCATTTACTTCTGGCATAGAGTTTGCATCAGAAGATTTCTCATTGGAGGCAGAAAAGCTTGATTTTTCTAGATGAATTGGTACAGGAGGAATATTTTCAACCCACTTCTTAGTTCGTATTAAATTTTCGAAAGGTTCTGATAAAGCCTCTATTGATTTCATAAGATGTTTTAAAGTTTCATTTTCTTTTGTACTAACCTGGGGACCTAGAGAGAAAGAAAATCAACTTTGTAAAAAACAAGATTTACTACTTCTTGCAAGCAGTAATATTTTTTTGCACTAAGGATGCTAGATTTATTGAACATAACAAAAGGTTACAAATATGAGCTATTTATTGGATTAAAACAGGTTTTTTGAAATAAACTGTAGGGGATATAATTTTAATTTCAATTGACTGATAGTTTGAATCATCATTTCCACATATAAAATGAGCTCCTTATAAAATGAAATGAAAATAGAATATAAATTTAAAACTTTTTGATGCAAGCAATTAAGTACATAAATGCAATTTAAAAGTAACTCACGGAACAGAAAGGCAGCAAAGATAAGTTATTTATTGGTTTATAATAAGCTTTTTGAAATAAGAAGTGACCAATATTTTAAATCTTCATTTCCAGTTTAAAAAAAAAAAAAAAAAAAAAAAAAAAAAAAAGAGCCCTATATTCATAGAAATTTTTCGAGACAGCGAGCTTTTGAGATAATGAGTTCAGAAACAAATATGTTCTAAAAAGTAGAAAAATATATAAATATATTCTAAAATAACACTCTAAAAAGTAACGCCATGAAATATAATAAAAACTACTAATAAATATTTAAATACAATTTTTTTTCTTTGAAATACCAAAATAATTGTGCATTAAAAAGAAAAGAATTGGTGTATAATAAACTAACATTTTGATTTTTCCAAAAAAATTCATTTTCTACTTTGAAAACAAAAATTTCAACATAACAAGGTTTTTAGAAGAAACTCTTAGACATAGGAATTCATATTAACATTAGGTATCCACCTAATGTGGAGGGTAACATAATGCTAAGGGGAAAAATATTTTTTTGACATAACAAGGTTTTTGAGACATTGAAGTTTCAGATATCAAGAGGATACTGTAATAAGAAAAAAGCATTTAGTTAGCGAATACAAACTAGACAATTTACAGAAATAAGGTTGGCACTGAGCAATGAAATTTCATAATCCTTTGTATTGACAAACACCTGAAAATGATGACTAATAAATATTTGATGAACAACAAAACATCATTTATACACTATTTCATACCGAAATTTTATTCATTTCAATAAAAATATTAATATTTTAAAAGTTCATTTTTCAGCTTTTTCATTTTATTATTTGTATTATGGTCATTTTTAATGCATACATTCTGTATTTATTTTTTTGTATTTGGGTTCCCACGTAATTTTAAAAAATATCCCTCAACTCTTCTGTCAATTTTGGTCTTTAATTTCGAGACAAATCTGAAACCCTATTCATAGTGTTTGGAAACCAATATGATACCAAACATTAAAATTTCATAAATTTGATAAAAATAAGCAATATTTTGCTTCACAGGTCCATTAAAAAAACAGTTACCAAATTATTAGTACTTTTTGTCACAATTAATTAAACAGTACTTGCATCAATAATAGTTTGGTAATTTTTTGTGGCTCCACAAAACAGAATGGTACTAAAGTATAATGTTTTAATGATGAATATTAACATGTCATAAAATTCTAAACTTACGCTTGGGAAAGGAAAATTTTTCAAAGTGAAATTTTTCATGAAAAGAATCACTTTCAGTCTGTCCGTCAGCTGGTGAAAAAGAATCCGGTGATAACATGTCAAAACTCGTTTGACAATATTGTGAATTCAATTTTGCCTCAGAAATCTCTACAGACCTAACAGACTTAACTGAAGGCTTTCGAAGTTTAGTCGTATTTTCTTTCCTTAGGCTAGAATCATTTCTACTATTTTTAGAATGTTCTATATTTCTATTAGATAAAATGTCGCCATTTTGCAAGATATCATTAGAGGATGGATTAATGTTTTCATCCTGGAGACAAAAAGTTTCATTATCAATGGAACTCCAGTGGGCAGATCTATTTCCAGCTTCATTAATACCCTTAAGTGGTGTTTTATGATTTTTTTGAGAATTTTCTTTAGTAGGTGAATGGACTATTGCCTCTTTGCTACTTTCTCTTATGTTGCTTTCATTTTGAAGATTGCTATGAAGTACCTGAAATCAAAAAATATAATTAAATGAAAAAATGTGTTAAAATAATGAGATAATAAAACCTCATAAATTAAATGCGAAATAAGACTTTATAAATGTTTCATTTATCAAAAGAGGTGAGCTTAAAACCGCAATCTTCTTGAATATTTTAAGAATTTTTGTGAATAATAATGAGTTAGATATTAATTGAATAGTGGATTAGGAAATGCATACACATTAAGCATCTGGGCAATGTATAAAGTTTTCCCTTAGGAGGAAAAAAAAGCTGTTTATACTTTTTTCACAGCAAGGAGAAGAAATCTGGTTTCTAATACCAGAAAATAGCAAGTTCAAAGTTTGGTTACAGAAATAACACCCAGAAAGAGTCAAAAAGTTAAACATAATCATATAAAAACAGCACTGTATTAAATATTTATAAAAAAAAATCATTTTAAATACATTTAAAACTACTAGGTTACCACAACCACTTATTATAACAACTTGTACATAAGTTAAAATAATTAGAATAATATTGCAACTTCTTATATGAAGACAAAACTGCAAGTTTTTGAAGGGCAAGTCTTTGAAGGGAAATGGGGTACATTAATTTACGATTTTTAGAATACGATTTTTACTCAATAATGCAAGAAATAATATAAGAATATAAGAAATGATTTCATTTAAGATAAGAATATAAGATTATAAGAATATAAGATAAGAATATATGATTAAGAATATAAGAAATGATTTCCTAAATTTTCCTCATGAAATATTGTATCAGCAAAAACTTTGCTTAAAGGTAGAGAAATATATTAATTTGCTTAATATAACTTTTACTTAAATAATATCACTACAAAAAATAATTCATCTAATTTTTAAAGTGCATGGTTTTTTTTATAGGAGGATGAAATATCAAGCTTAGCAAGATTGTTGAAAAAAAAAAGGTCATTGTTTTGCTTAATATTACAACTTTTTAGGAGGAATACCATTATAAGAGAATCTAATAAGGTTTTATGACAGACTAAAGTAGAAAGTTCGGCAAGAAGTGCGGTACACTAATATTTTTCTTTTTCAATAGCATTCAAAATTACAAATCTACATTTGAACATTGGGACAAGCAAATATAATAAAAGATAAATTATTAATCAAATAAGGTAAATGTGCTTTTATGAGTAATAACAGATAGATTACTTACTTTAAGAGGTGAGGTAGATTTTGTAGGAGGAGGAATATTTTGTTTCTGATAGTCATATAGTTTCTGGAGCCTTTCTTTTTTGTTTTCAGCTTCTTGCAACATTTTCTTATGTTCATCTAATGATCGTTGTTTCCTTTCTTCCTTCTTTTTCTTGATGTAATTTCTTACAGAATTAACATCGTAGTGTCTTATTTTTGGAGATGGTGCTGTTTGATCTAAGAAAAAAAAAACATTTATGAATAGAGCAAAATGTATAATGTGACCTTTAAAGAATGACTTTTAACTGAGTGGTTCAAGAACAATGTTTTAAGTCGGCAAAATGGCCCATTTTGGGTTAATATTCACCATATAAAATATTTTAATAGCTGACCTGTTTTATTAAATTTAAAACTTTAATGAGTAGAGTTGTTGTAGCTCGGAGGCTAGAGAATCAGACTCCATTCTGGAGGAACCAGGGTTTGATTGTCGCCAATGCTAAGACTTACCGAGTACATGCGATATGTATGCTCATAAAATTTGTGGAATTGGAAATCCTGTGGTTGATCGCTGAGCAGTACTATAAGTACAGGGATCTGGATAAAATTTTCTTCCTCTTCAGATCGACGTCTGATTTAAGAAAGTGAACTCACGGATAATTCGTGGCCTCATGCATCATCCAAGGGTATTTGAGCTATGACGTACTTTAGCCCTTGTAGTGTTCGCCTGTTAAATGAAAGATGAACCTGCCTGATTTAATTTCAAAATGCAAAAGGCCAATGGATGGCGAGCTTGGCTTGCAAAAGTGTCATAAGAAACAACAACTTTAATGAGTGCTTTAAAAAATAAAAGTTCAGTTGGAAAAATATTCTTTTCAGTGTGATTTTCAGTTACAGTGTTAAAAAAGGAGGTAAAGATTGAAAATCCAGCAAAAGAGAAAACAGCACGAAAACAAAAATACAAATTTGCTTTTAAATATAAAAGCAACCATTTGAATCACAAATAAAGCGTGTTTCGGACATAAAGGAGCTATAGAACATAGAAAAATTGTAATAGTTGTTCAAATATATATCGATACATTTGTACATCAACACAAGCTGATAAACATAGTTTTAGATGAAAATATGTAATATTATTTAAAAACATTTTTTAGTTAAAAACCTGGAAGTTTAGTGGCTTTTCTCTTGACACTTCTGATAAGTTTGGGTTTAATATTTTCTTTTTTCATATTATCATCATCTTCTACCTCTTCTTCAGATTCTGTTGAACTATCAAGACTAATTTCCTTCACAGATGAATTTGTAGGATTTTCTAGAAAAAAAAAGAAAGTTTCAATGTTAGAGGAAATACATAGTAGTAATATGAAAAAATATTTAGAGTTATAAGATTTTACAAAATGTATTTATTTTCATTTCACCAATAACAAAAAGTGAAATGAGAATAGTAATTGAAGAATATTTGAGCAAGTGAAATATTGGTCACTTCCCTTTAAAATAAATAAATGAATAAAAATGTAACTCCACAAAATTTAAATTAAGGAATTTTTTTTAATATAAATATAATAAAATATTTAGAATCAAGCAATAAAAACATTACAGATATATTAATTACTTAAAATGGTTTCCCTTAAAACAATATTAACTTATTTTTCAAAGTTATTTTTGCATTATTGATGAAAATAGTAATTTAATATTATCTTATACTTTCTTAAATTTTTGATAACCTTAATAAAGAGGGGTAAAGTTCTAGTAATTTATGTAATGTATTTGGTTTTATTTTGTCATTTTTAAACAATATGTATTTTTAGCACAACTTTTAATTTATAATTTTCATGGTATAAATCTCCAAGCATTAGTCTTGTCTTTTCAGAATTTCAAGATAGTGACTTTCCTGAATCAAAAACAAATTCTGTTCAATATCATTGAATTGTAGTAGTGTGTAGTTAGTAAATATAAATTGGTCCATCACTTGCCGGGTTAATTATTATGTTCACTAGATTTTGATTTGATAGCCAAAGGAATGATTTTTTTTTTAGCTTCATACAACATCTCCAAAAAAGCAATTCAAATGAAAAATTTTTGATATCCAATTGCCAATTTCATTTTAAAATATGATGGGGACAGTTTCATAAAAAATCCAAAATATTTCTCTACTACTTCATACTATATATTTTTCAGAGCATTATGATAAAACCTATTTTATTTTTCATAACATTATTTTTAGATATAATTTTTAAAAATTAAACTAATCATTAAACTAATCACAGGAAAGTTATAAAACTCATTATTTTTTCCTTCACAATAATATAAAAATTATATATCTAAACTTTTTTTAAATTCAGAATTCAATAAAAATGTTTTAAACAATGGCGATTTACTTTAAGCAAAAAGGACTTCGGTTGTTTTTCTTTATAATTAAAAAAATACCTCGTTTTTCACTAGGTTTAAATTTACAACAATTACAATATTTAAAGATTAATCATTAAAAAATTCCCTTTCTGAATAACATATATATAAATCACAGCATAAGGTTGACATTGGTGACAATGATAATTTTAATTAATATAATAAATGTATGTTCATAAGCTGGCAAGCTTTAACTTAACAAAGGATAGCGCCATGACTTCAAACATAATGAATGATGAGAATATGAAAAATAATTGAAATACAAGAATTAAGGGAATAAAAAAGAATAATATACAACTAAAAAGAATAATATAGATAATAAGAATACTATATGAATGAGAATAAGAATTAAAGAACTAAGTATAATTGCTTCTCTAAGCGATATTTTAGTAGAAATTGAAATTTCTCAGGAAAAAAATCTTCTCTGAGTCTTAGTATTCATTATCAGCGGAACAACATACCGGAGCGGATTTTGGATTTTCTAGAACATTTCGCTAGGCAGTTCTCTTTATTACCAGTTCGTTAACCTAATGATTTTGAAATCTAGATTAATGGAATCCAGCCATCAAAGTTTTGGACAGCCTCTCTAATTAAGGAATTACCATTAGGTTTACGTTTGAAAATCGTATGTGACATCTAAATGGCAATTTTTCAAAGTAAATGTCATTCTCTTTAACTTATTAAATTTTATTATACCAAATCTTATTACTACAGCATTAATATATTTAGCCAAGTTATCCATTTTCATAGAACATAATGGATAAAAGAAATAAATGGCAATTTTGAGCATTTTTGGAGAGAAAGAAGGTTCCACATGCATTTTCAAAAAAAAATTTGATGGGAAATATTAGAATGCCTCTTTTTTTTTTATAGAGAAAATTAGAATTTCCAGAATGTGAAAATATGATGCAAATAGTGCAAATTAAACCTATTTTCATTGCCTTAAAATAAAAGCATAAGAAATTAAAAAATTTAGTTCATGTTCTGAATAATGCCTCACATCTCCCTACAATATTAACCTATAATCTTGAAACTTGGTCAGAAATTATATATTAATTGTATACCCTAACATACTGAACCACAAAATTATAGAGAAATTAGAGACCACAATATGGGGTATAATATGGTCCCACAGTGCAACCCATGAAAAAACATGGAAATGATTTATAAAGCTTGAATTGCATTCGACAGCCAGTTGGATGTAGGGTGTGGTTTGAAGCAAAAACTGCTGATCTTGTGGTGCGTGGTTTGATTCTCAGCCCTGTTGAATTTAGCAACTTCCATTACAGAACAATTTTTTTTTTAAAAATATTTATTTTATAATATGGTAGACTAAATAAAGTATTCCTTGATTTTTTATTCCTCTTTTAATTTTTTTTATTTATTCCTAAGTGCATTTAAATTTAAAGCTAAACAAATTCACTAAAATATTACAAACAAGTTACATTCATTCAGTTCTACAATTATGAGAATAATTAGATATATGCTAGAAAAGCTAGATTTATCATAATTAAAAAATTTTTTTAATTATGATTTTCATAATTAAAAACTCAAAAGTACTCACCATTTTGAGATGATTCCTTAGATGAAGATGATTCTTGTGGAGATGATTCTTTTTTCAAATCTTCATTTTTAGGCGAAGGGCTAGAAACACTACTAGACACTTTATTACTTGAACTTTGACTTTTCTCTTCATCATTCTCGATTTGTAAATCAGAGTTTGTATTAAATTTTTCAGTGGATTTTGCAGTTTCCAGGTTTGGATCTTAAAGTAGAAAAACACAGCATTAGATATAGGTTAATCCTATTATTTAAGGCACAAGGAATTTAAAGGATTTTTAAAGTTGATAAAATACAAAAGCTATATCCCCCTCTAAACTATAAATTTTTCATAAATGTTTGAAAAAAATAAACTAGTGCTTAGAGGGTCATTGATTATATAATGAAAAACAATCATTATTAGATAAGCCTCGCTATACTAAATTATTCGAAAATAATAATTAAAACCTATTTTTTCAGAGATATAAATGAATTATTGTTTCCACACCTTGAACATATGATTGAAATTAAATGAACTTCAAATAAACAATAATAAAAAAAAATCTTGATACTTAAAGTTGCATTTGAGCTACTATAAAACACTGTAAAATATTACAAAATATTTTTTTCTTGAAAAAAAAATATTTAAAAAAAAAAATTACATTACACAAACTGCAACAGACAAAAATAAAAAGTTACTTACAGTTTTTTTCATTGATGGCACTTCTACTAGCTCTTTTCAAAATGTCTTTCTCCCCATTACCTAAAATTGAAAAAATCGCAATGATTAATTACTAATGTATATTTATGAGAAAGTAGTACAGGGCATATGCCTGTACTACTGGTAACATTGTATATATTGGTACATATTGGTAACATTGATAATTGTTTTTTATAGTTAAATTCTAATATTTGCAAATTCAAGCTGTCGCTGACCGTCTTTATGAACACTAGAGACAAACCATTGTAAATAACACTTAAAGTCTTTAATGCACAAACCCCAGCAGATTAAATAATTTTAAAATTTGATTTCAACAATAAGTAATTTTTCTATTTATATATTTCTAAGAAAATTAAAAAGATTAAGTTCAAATAAAATCAATATATCTAATGTAGTTCCAGAGTTACAACTGATGGCTGAGAATTGTTGCGAGCTAAAATTTACCCCCCCCCCCCAAAAAAAATAGTTTTCGCAAAAACAAGTGATAGACATGCAGCGATCGACGATATATCATTATCTGACAGAATTTCGAAATCATAGGTATTTATTCCTATTTCTGATTTCAAAAAGTAATTGTAATCAAAGTATCAATTATATGCAAAAATAATATTAAATAGCCATTTTTTTTTTGAGGGAAAATAAAATTTTAAGAACTATGACATATATATTTGGAACAATTATTAAGTTTTCAATGCTATTATTTTCTAAATAACTTGTTAATTTTTCGATAAAATAAGGGATTTTATTTCAAATAGAAAATTTTTCAAATAAACTAGAAAAAAATTGCATTTAAAAGAACTAAAAGTTGGAGTAATTGAAAATGAAATGCAGTTAAATGAAATTTCCTGAAGTGGAGTAAGAAAATGAAGTTTAAGAGTAACGTCACAAAGAATATAAAGTGGTTTTGATATCTTTCAGAAAATTTTAAAGCTATTTGTCAGAACTCCCCAACTTTGTAAATACAGAGATTCAAGAATAACACTGGCATTTACTCTAAAATAAACAAATTTCACTTTTTCTTTTGCATTGAAAAATTAAAAATACTAGAGAAGTTTAGTAAAGGAATGGTTCATATTTCTTCTTTACCAGATGACAAATGGGCACATTATTTTCCCACTGGGATAAGTGAACATGAATAAGGTCTACTTATTACTCATGTGTTCTACCTTTTTTTTTTGTTAATTACTAATTTTTGGTAATGGCAACTTCTATACCAAGTATCATGACATATTTGAATGCATCAAGAACTAATGATGATTCTTAGACATTATGTTAAATGAAAGGGAAAATAAAAAAAGTTGTGATTGCCTTATTACGATCACTGGTTACCCAATGGTCAAATGCTTTTTCTTTCTGGATTGACTCTGTTAAACACCACAACATGGTTGCAAAAACTGTCTCAATTGATGTTTATTGCCAGTGGTTTCCAAATCCAATTTTTTTTTTAAATTTTTTTTTTTTAACAAAATTGAAATCACATATTTTCATGAACCTATAAACCATAACTTTATACATTCTGATTCTGCCCAGTACAGCAAATGCCTTTCATTATTAAGAATTCAGTATTTTAAAAATCATAATTATATAGGTCTCATAATAAAAACATTAAAACCATACTGTTCTCTTGGAAACAACCAGGGAGACATTTTAGGAATTTCAAATATGGTTATAGAAATGTTTTGATGCTATACAAGAGTAATGTTCTTCAGATATTTAATGACCAATTGGAACAGCAATCAGAGATGAGTTCAGAGGTTGAATGCATTAATGAATGTGAAACACTGAAAGTGAACAACTGAAACACTTTGGTGAGGAGAAAGGCAGAATGGAAAAATATTTTAAAGAAGAGCTAGGCCCACAAAACGTTTCCAAGTTACATAAAATAATAACATTAATTTACCTGAAGCATTTGCACTGAATTTTTTGTTTAGGTGTGATATTCGCTTCCTTGATAGTTTAGGTGATGGCACACAAAAACCTCTATATGAAGGAACAGATGATACATTGCGTATTTTTCTGGTAGGGGGGAGTTTGATTTCTTCTTCCATTTTGGTATCATCCATTATGGGAATTTTTGGCTCAGTGGTGGTCCCATTACCATTAAAACTAGAATTGGTATCTTTGATGGTATTAACACTATCATCACTTGTTGACCTCCTTTGAAATTCTTCACTCATTTTCTTTTGATTTTCAACCATCATTTGCATTTTACGGAAACCATCTATAAATAAAATAAATGCTTTAAAAACTAATTATAACAATTAATAAACTAATAAAACAATTAATTTATTAAACCACAATAATACAATCCTTTATGTAATAATAAAATAATTGTTTTGTTAAAATTAATATTACAAATGGAAGAAAAGTATTAGGCTAGTTTTTTTTTTTCAAATCATAAAATTTTTAGTTGTAATTCCATGTCATGCATTGTAATATCATGTGTTTTATTTTTAAAGTAATTGATACACTTGTATACTCATGAACACAATTAATATTTGATTATTTTTATTAGTATACGAGAATCAATTATCTACAAATTTTTTTTCAAAAGAATCGGAAAAAAATTAAACTAAATGGAGGCAATATGTTTCTAAGGGGTCTTCAGATTACACATTTGAAGGAAGATAGGTAGGTACTTTATTTATGTCGCACTAGAGCCGCACAATGAGCTATTGGCGACGGTCTGGGAAACATCTCCGAAGATGATCTGAGGTCATGCCATCGCAATTTTGATCCTCTGCAGAGGTGAAGGTTCCCCTGCTTTGGTAGCACGCTGACCTGCATGCGAAATCGAGCACTACACGGTCGAACAGTTTAACGAGGACCAATACTGCACACCCTTGGTTCCCACACAGGCTGGATGGATGAGATTACAATATTTAAAGTCTTATGTTGCTCATTTACAAAGAAAAATAATCTTACCTCTAGTAAATCTAATACGACGAGGCACCTTTCCATTAGATACAGTAACCCATTTATATTCATGGTTAGAATTTTCTACTTGAGCAAGTGCAACACTTTTAGGTTCAAAGAGAGACTTTGGCACTGTTTCTTCTACAGCTTCAACAGGGGTAGATTTAACAAAAGAAATGTCACTTCCTTTTTTCTTACTCAAAATTCCATGGGCTTGCATCAAATCTTCACTTCTAATATAAAAGACAATCTAAGATAAACTTATGACGAAAATGATAAGTAAACTAAAGTTTTATTTTAAGAAATAAAGAAGAAAATTTGAGAATTGAGAACAGAATTTAGAATATTTCTATGCAAATAAAATAAGTTATAATCTTATACATTTACAATAGATTTCCACAAAGAATTAAAAATATGGTTTTACATAAGTATTTGCCAATTTTTTAAAAATAATTTTGCTAGTTAGGCAGAAAAATTGTTAAAGCATGAGATGACAAATTTCATGAGGAGAATAAAAATGTAATAACTACTATATAATAATGCATGTCTGTGACTAAGCAAATTTTAAGCTGTATCAAATTTTTGATAAAATCTCTTTTAAACTAATGCAGACATACCAACCTCAAAAATTCCAAAAGCCCAAGACATTTTGTGATCATGGTGTAGCATAATGGGCAAAACGATAATAAAAATTAAAAAGAAAATGACATTCTTTAAATTAAATTAACTTTTACACCTTTAAAAATTGTGAAATAATAAATTAATATATTTTGTAAAAACAGATAAATCTGATTTAGCATTTCTTAAAAATGTGATGCAAAAATTTTCTTGTACCTCTTTCTGGATTGCTTTTGCAGTTAATAAATTCAATTCTCTAAAATTTGTTTTGAGAAGAAAGATCAGAATTAAGTTTGTATTTTTGTTACATGGGTGAATATTTTCTCGCAAGTTGCATCACTCTAAGAAATGGTTTATATCTCCAGCATAAACTTGGCCATTATACTGTTGACATCTTTCTGCTAATGACTTTTACACCATATTGCATCAGTGTTCAAAAGAATAAAAAACTTATATTCTGTAATAACTTTGCACTGTAAAGTGCAAAAAAACTGAGTCTCTGGAACATAAAGAAACCTTTATTATCTTTTCTAAAACTTTCATGAACACAGAAAAACTATCAAAACGAAACTTAGTGCTTGAAAAAGAAACAATGGAAATATGGCGAATGGAATTAATGGCAAACAAAATCAAATTAAGTAAATATTAAAAAAAGAAAAGGAACTCATTAGTTCGAATTTAACTAATGTTTATTTTCACATGACAAACTTGTTACCAAAAGCATTGTTGCTTTCAAGCTGTTATTTAAAGATTTAATATAAAATAAAAACAATCTTTAATCCTCATCTTTTTATTAAGTTTTTAATGCCAAACATCATGCTGTCAAAATTATATGTTAATAATTGCACCTTTTTATTTCAAATTATATTCATTAAAAGTACCAGATACATTTAAGTATGGAATATCACACACACTTCTAAGAAACCATCTCTAATCTATATTATAGAATACTCAGTTGCAAACATAACAGAAAAATTATTACCTTTGCATCACTTGTGAAAGTCGCTCCTCAATTTCTCTATAAGTATCAGCTAATAATGATGATGTAGAGCCTGAAGAAAATGACTCATTATAAGGAGGAATTGATGAAATAGAAGAATCACTGGATGGTACTAAGAAGTCACGAGGAATCTTATCTGTTTTAAATAAGGCATCTCTTGGCGCGGTTTTAGTTTGATCAAGATGATTCTCAGGAGACTTTGTTGCCCAACTGCTATTAAGATGATTAATTCTCCCAGGTGCTTTTTTAACTGTACAGAAAATATTCTCAATTGTAAGCATAGTTCTCAAGGAATTTAATCTTCAACATCAAATAAAAATATAGCAATCAAAACATTTAAAAAAAATGAAGCATAACTCCAACACTTTAACGAATTCTAGTTCACAAAAGGAGAGATTTAGTTCAATGTTAAAACAGTTAAATGCTTATGTATGCGTTCAATTCAACAAAGAAGACATATAAAGTTTTTACAAAGAATATAGGAACATTTTATTCTTCCATCTTAGTTAGTAACTTATTTTTGAAACATAATTGCAATGATTTTTTACTTTTATAATATTTTTAAAAAATTGTAATGATTTTTTTTTAGTCAGAAACATTTTGGTATTGAATGATACAATAATTATTCAAAATTTACAAAAATAAAAAGATATCTCAATACTTACATCTAAACTTTTGTTTGTGAATAAATTTTTCATTCTGAGGAAATTTTTTTGAAACTGTTTCCTAAAAATACAACAATAAGTTATGAAAAAAAATAGATTTAAACATATACAATTAAACACGCATGTTACTTAACATCAGCAGCTAGACTGGTCGAATTACCAGTCTTTTGGAAGAAAGTGGTAAAAGGGGGTTGCACTGAAAAAACTATGCATTAGACTTTTTTTACCTCTCATGAAAATTAGCTTTTTATATTTTTAGACACTAGATTTGGTGCTAATAAAAAATTGATAAAAAGAATGATAACTAATGGAGTTTAAATTATTAAATCTACTTTTAAATTTATTTCAGATTCATTTTTTTTCATAGCAGATACATTAAATTTTTATACTAAAATATGCATAGAAAAAATTACAATATACAATGTTGCAACAATTTGAAACAAACTCTTTTACTCTAATTGAACAAATATATAATAAATCTATCTAACATAAATGATTGTTTTGAAATTGAAATCTGAGTATCAATTTTAAATATTTGGACAAATACAGCATCTTAACATTAATGTGTAAAAATGATCCATTTTGAGTTTAAAGTTACAGTTACCAACTGCAGATCAAGCATTCAATCAGCTAGAGATAATTATTAAGCATTAGCTAAAAAAAATAATTGACTTAAAAAATGGGAAATGATTCTATTTGTAAATGTCCTTAGTTAATAATGTTATTTTATTTTATAATCCGAGTGGAACAACTGATCCAATTTTTGTGTTTACAACTACTAATGTTCAACTCCGTAGCCTTGTAATTTTGAACCCAATCCAGAAGACAAGGAAACTCCTGGATTAAGTATTGGGAGAAATTTGACTTCATGGAGGACATTGATGGAACTAACCTTCATTTGCATTACATGGAGAGGAAAACCACAAAAACCTCCCATGGTTAGCCTGATAGAGAGGGGACTCTAACCCATGATCCGTCTACTACTGACGATATTGGCTAATAAAATTTTTATTTTAAATAGCAGTTGGAAGTAAAAACAATTCCAAACAATACAAATAAGACATGCATAAATTAAAGTGGCACATTATGATTTTTTCTGCATTCAGATTCAACATCACGGTTAAAACAAGGAATAATTACTTTTTTCATCATAAGAGAATGTAAACATACAGTACAAAGCCCCATACCTAGAGGTCCCTCCTTTTACAGGAAACGCCTAGACAACTTTTTATGATCAAAATAACAAAAATCTCTTTTTATCTGTACCTTCTTTTATGCTTGTGATCTTTTAATAAAGGTATTAATTAATTTTTTTCCTTCTTGCTACTTTTCTATTACACTAAATATTTATTCTGCCTTAATAAAAGAGTTGTTGAAAAGATGAGAGCAATTAAAGAAAAACAATTATGTAATAAGAATAAACTATGAATATTTATAGTGATTGAAAAGTAAGCCAGCATAAGGCTCAGTTTCTCTTTAAATTATGATAAATTTTAATTAATCAAGTCTACTCAATTCTGTCATTGTTTCAAATTTACTTTTGGAATATGAGGTTTTTTTTTAAATCTTATTTTTATCTGATTATATACTCAGTTAATTCTTTATATCAGGTAGGAAAGAAAAGAGAAGATGTGTCTTCATTCATTCATGAAAGAGAAAGGTCATATTATCATCTGCTCACTTTTATTTATTATTTTAGCCCATAAGGATTTTATTTAGTATTAACGTTATGTTAACTGTCATCCATTTTTTATAGAACAAAGCATGTTATGATGTTTGTAAAGATGTATAATCCAAAAACTAAAAGAAGATTCTAGATACGAGACTTTTGCTTTATATACATACATAAAAGCAAAGTAAATATAATTAAATAACTACAGAAAATTATGGCTAAAATTTTTTGCTAATTTTCTATTTTCTTCTAAAAACAATTTTTTTAATAAACTCACTAGACAATCTAGATAATAGATAATTTTACTGAAAGTTATCATCAAAGTTTGTAAGGGTTAGAGGAACTAAATAACTGTTTTTTTTTTTAAAAGACTGTGATCAAACAAACTGAAAATATTAAGATTTATTTTAAATAAGTATTTATGAGCATTTTTGAAAAAGTGTTAACACAAAACCTTCATAAACAATTATATTTGATTCTGTTTAAGCTCTTAAATAGTTAAATTTTTATATAAAGGAATAGTTTAAAAGGTACTGAATTCAATATTAAAATACATGTTATAATCCCACACTTTATAGTTTTCAATACACAATAAAAAGAGAGTAAAATATGGACTGTATTAAGCTATTACCAAGAAACAAGTGTTTTCAATTTATAAAAGCAAAATTTTTATTTTTTTAAAAGGAGAGAAAAAGGAAGAGTTTGAATAAATAGTTCAATAAATAATTGACTAACACTTAAAAAGTTAATTAGAGAAAATTTTAAGTGTAATTTTAGTGAATTTAGGAACAATATCCTTAGAGAGTATAGTAACAGCTGAGGCTGTTTAAGAATCGTATTTCGTCATTAAAATTGCCTTATTTTATGAATGGGCAGAGGAAAATAAAAACCACTGACCATAGCATGTTTTAAAATCCAATATTTTAGGCATTAAAGCAGTGTTCTCCCCAAGCGTTTTTTTTTTGAAGGACGGCCCACCCTGCTTGCTCTTTGATGCCAATAAATGTGCCCCCTTTGCCCTTTTTGTAAAAAATGGCAACATCTGATAAAAACACCGGCTTTTCATTCACATTGCATTCTAAAGAAAAATTAATTAACTGTTAAAATAATAATTACACACAAAAACTATTTGTATTTTATAGGTTTAATTCTGATTACTATTACAAATATTTACTTTGTTAGGATTATTCTCAACTGGTTAAATTTGTTATAAGTTTCTCTTTTCAAGGGGATACATCAATAAATTTTTTAAGTAATTTTAAAATTATTTTTTAAATAAATTATTATTATTATTACAGTAGAGTCCCCATAATCCGATCCCCGGTTATCCGAGTTTCCGCTTTAACCGAGCTATCAAATATTTTAAGGATTTTTTTGTTCTAGTTTATTTTTTATTTTCAAAAATGCCGCGGAAAAATAAATCTGAATTTTATCTTCCAAACACTCGGGAAAACAAAATCCTACAACTTGATCCCATGAAATGATCGTTAATATCGTCAATAATCTTTTCAGAGAGAAGCGCCCTGCCCTTTTCTATTCCTAGGGAGAACTCCACATTAAAATATTACTTAGAACTTTCTTCCACTAGATGCTTCATTGAAATTTAACAATAGACAATTTTTTTTTGAAGAATAAAATTAAAAAAAAAAGGCCACTTCACTTTATAAAAATGTTTTCTGCTTTCAGGTTTAATTCTATAATCTTCTTGCAAATAAGCAACATTTTTTGAACTAGTTACAGGGCTTCTTGTCAACTTCGTATCATGCTTTAAATTTTTTTTGCAATCAAGTAGCTTTTCTTCAGCAAGTTGCACCTGAAAAGAAAATAATTAAGAGTAATAAGTTAATTTAACATTAAAAACATAAGTTATTTTAACTTCATATGACATTTCATATAAAACTTGTCTTAACTTCAAAACAAAGGGTTAAAATATTTCTAGAATATACAATTGCTAAATATTAGTAAATTTAGATGAATCCTAATAATTTTAGAAAAAAAGCAGCTATGTCCATACCTCTTCTTTTAAAGCATCAATTTTCTGTTGAGCTTTTTCAAAACCTGAAATTTTAAAGTAAACAATATTAATTTATATAAAGTTCTCTCTGAGAAAAATTTTAAGAGTTTTAATAAGCATAAGAAAATTAGCAGTAAAATAATACCAGTAAAACCAATAATGATTAAATACAAAAATAACTAACGTTACAATTTGTTTTAAAACTTCATACATTCATTTAAGTTCTCGCAACACCCTTTTTAGATAATAATGATATTTAGATAATAATGATATTTAAATACTTAAGAGCATTGTACTAAATCGTTAAAAATAACTAAAATACAACAGAAAATATTTTTTTCTTTATTAGTTAAATTACTTTTTTTTTTACTGAAAATTACTTTTCAGAGACTATAATAGCATAGATACATGATGAAATTTTCCCCACCATACAGTAAAGTCAAATATACAGTACAAACTCTGGACGGAGCATTTCTGACTCTTTTACAAAATTTGAGGGAATAACAAAAGATAAGTAAGAAATAAAGAGAAAAGAGAAACATTTAGCATGCACTTGGATGATGTGGAAGCATTCAGTGCAGTGGTGTAGTTTTTTGGGGCAAAACCCCTTCAAAAACTCCTATATAACTTGATTAATGAGTTATTATATATTATATGGTAAGTAGGATGTAGTTTAAAAAAAAAAAAAATTCATTATTGATTTTTTGTGATTTAAATATTTGGAGAAAAATATATATATATATAGTACAATAAAGAAAAAAAGGATAAAAAGAAAAAAAAAAGAGAAAAACTAATACAACTTTTATTGTAATCATGATGATAATATTAATTTTAATTTTTGGGTATTAAAAAAGAAGAAAATAACTGCTTTGTTGACTTATACAATAAAAGAAATGATTTTAATTTCAATATAAATAATGCTTCTAAAAACATTAATTTAAATACAATGAACGGAACAACAATTTTAACAAATGAACAGAATTAAAAAAATATGTTCATTTATCCAAAAAACAAATAGACGAACTATTTCAAAATTTGATAAAAAAACAATGGATACCCAGCTAAAGTAATTAAATTCTATACAAAATAATTTAGTTAATCGTATGTTATTATTAATAAATTTACAAAAAACTTTGTTACTTTATATTTTTACTGTGAGCAAATTCAACTAGGGCAAATCGGTGGCTAAAAATCATGTTTTTCTCTCTCGTTCTCTCTTTTTTAAAAAAATAAATGTTAATTTTCCAAAATCATTAAAATTGTATAATTAAATATCAACCTTATTAGTTATAAACTTCTTTAAATTATCCAGTATAATATTATTATCTTGCACACATCCATTTTTGGGCCAATCCTTGATAACTAACAAATCAAAAAAGCTTCAGTACAGCAGTAAGAACACGCCATAAAACAAAATCCCTCTTTTTACGCTTTTATCTCCGTTTGCGCTCATGTTTTCATATTTTGTAATCTGGCAATTTTATTACGAAAATATTTTCAATCCTTCTTGAAAGATTCCGATACACATAAGTTCATTTGAATTCACTACTCGCTTCATAAATTTTGCTGTTTTTTTCTTTACATTTCATTTTCTGTTTCTTGCAAGATATATTTTTTACTTAATGTGTTCTATTTTTAAAAAAATTTTTTTGAGTGCCCCTCACACTATTGTATTAATATATTTTGGTTTGCCTGTATTGATACAATATTAGAAAGCACTCCTTTTAGCGGATATAATTGTGTGAACAGATGAAGAGATATCTTTTTGTTTTCTGGTTTTTTTAATATTTATTTTTTAAATAATAATACGTAATTTCAGTAATATGTAAAATCCTGTAATATGAACAACTGTTTATGCTGACAGATGTGGAGTTAATATTTGCTTAAATTTTTGATTACACAATGAATGTGTCAAAATATGCTTACCTATCCAGGTAGATTCCCGACTACGAAACATTTCTAATTAAATATTTTTAAACTTTGACTCATAGAGCCAGAGGAAATATTTCTATAAGAAAGCAACATAGAGATGTAGATAATAATTTTCACTGATATTAGAGGTAAATTAACAATTGAAACTAAGTTTAAATTGGAAAATCGAAAGAGTTACAAGTAAAATAAATCATATTAAGGAAATAATCCTTGGTTAATTCTCAATTTAATAAAATATCTAATTTAAAAGATGAACCAGTTAGCGATTGTTTACTTTTCAATTTTGTTATGGAAACAAAGGAAACTTTGCCATTTTTAACTTTCAAAAAACTAATAAATAACTTTTACTTTGAAATATTTTAAATGTAATTCTCTGGAAGTAATGATGAATATTAGGAAGTTTTTAAACAAATAGAACTTATAAATGTTCAGTTTATAATTATTTTGGCAAATTAATCCGTTTTTTCAGCAAATATTTTTTACTCTCATTCGATTAAATAAAGGTTGCAAGAGACAGAAAAAAGCAGCTGTAAGCGTACCAAACGCATAATTACAAAGCAGACTGAAAAAAATTGAAAAGTTTTTTCCAGGTTTTCAAAGTTGTTCTTGTTTTACGTGTCATAAATTATGTGTGTCTCACAAACTTTTCATTATTTTTTGAAATACTTTTATTTAAATTTTCCGCATGAAATATTTAAAGTTTGAGAATTAAACTAATCATTACTCAAGATATTATCTATTTTAAATATTTGAATTAAATTAAGAGCTATGCTAACATGAGATTTTTTAGAGAAAGAAGCTTAGAAGATTTATGTCTAAATACGGTAGTAACTTATTTAGGTAATTCCCATTCACTCTCTGCATTAGGAGAGAAATACAATACTTTCCTACGTAAGTTAAATCCTTTTACTTAAAGTTTTTTGATCTGTTACTAAATTAAAACTTCTTTTACTATTTTGCGTCCTTTTTGCAACTACTAAGCTTTGATAATTAAATTAATCTGGACTTATTATTATTTGAATAGTTGTAAGGTTTTGTTATTTTTACTAATTGATATACGGTGTAAAGTCGCGTATCCGGAATCGGTGGGACTTCCAGAAGTCCATATAATAGATTTTTCCGTATAATACACCCCCAAGGTAAACAAAGCTTAAAATGATTTAATAAACGATCTGAATCTAAGAAGCAAAAAATAAATAAACACTATTTTTAAGGGGAATAATGTTTTAGCATTAAAATATCTAATCAATCAAATATAAAATATTAGAAAAAAAATATTATTGCTGAAAATATGGAAAACGAAAAAAATTTAACAGTTACGAAAATATTAATCCGCCATTTTGGACTAGAAGGATTCAAGCAGGAAGGGGAAAGGAAGCTTAAAATGATCTAAATCTAAGAAGCAAAAAATAAATAAACATTATTTTTAAGGGGAATAATGTTTTAGTATTAGAATATCTAATCAATAAAATATGAAATGTTAGAAAAAAAATATTATTGCTTAAAATATAGAAAACTAAAAAAAATTGACATATGAAAATAATAATCCGCCATTTTTAACTAGAATGATTCAAGCAAGAAAGGGAAATTCCCGTCGTTCATTAAGGTGGGTAGATGGAGGAGAAAAATTCATTTCCTCCTTATTTGTGAAAGAAAATAAGTGTAAAGAGGAGATCATTTAAGTTGAGGGTGGGGAAGTAACAAATTATTGTTTTCTCTCCAAGCATTGGCTATCAATCAAGCATAAAGGCGGGACACGCTGATCGGGTTCTCTTTATTTTTTCTTTTATGACTGAAAGAATCTGCTAAAGAAAGAATGTTATCCCCTTTCCCCCCCGCCTCCTAAATATTACTTGGTATGGGGAAGAACGAATGTTTTGTTTCTCAAGGACGTGTATCCTTTTAGACCTATTCAAATTTTCCATTCTGACTCCCCCTCCACCTTAACGCTTGCCCCGTTTACCCTTTTCCACAGTATTTCTTCTTTCAATAAAAAGGTTCCAGGAAATGCCTCTTTTACTAGCCACCTGCATGGGAAAGGAGGGGGGGGGGGAGGGGACTCAGTTGCGGTCTTTTGAAAACAAATCTCCCTCTTTTTCCTACATTCCAAGGGAGGAGCGACACTAACGGTCACTCAATGGTCTTGGTAGATCTTCACTTCCCCTTTCTGGTGATTTATGGGTTCGATGCATAAATCAGAGGTTCAGTGCAAGCTAGAAAAAGAGAAAATGCGTCAAAAGATTTTTTTCTTTTTTTTTAGGAAAGGGGAAGATGGAGGGATGTTTGTTTATTTTGATTGTTAAAAAGTGTCCGGGAAATCGACCCTTCCGGGAAAGGGACGTCCGGATATGGGACGTTACACTGTAATTGTATTGTATTAGGTTGCTTTCTGTTGTATGTGATTCATTTAGTTTCTTTAATACATCAAACTTTAATACTGTTGAATTTTTCACTCAGCTGGGCACTAGCGTAAAATCTTCAAATAATTAAGACCTTAGCCCAAATAAATAAATTGAAAAATTCGAGAACTATAGTTAATTATATTTATTTATGGTAGGGATGTTACGGGTACTTGGCAATTACCCAGCCAGATTATCTTTACACAGACCTGAAAAAATAATTTCAGCAGCAGGTTCAGGGTGAGTAGACCCAGTTTTTAGTCTTAAGACTCGGCATTGGTTATCTGGTGATTGATATTACACTAAGAAGATTTTTGTACCGTAACCTGCAGCAGAATAACTGCCAAGTCTTAGCAAAAGCTCATGAGTAACTGAATAATAAAAAAAATAAGAACTGTGAGGTACAGGGTAACTGAACACAGTTTTTAGTCTCAAGGCCCAGTATCAGGGACCTGAAACCCATTTTTAGTTCTATTACCCAGTTTTTTTTTTACGGGTTATTCAGTGCTGGGTACCATACATTAGAAAGACTTTTGTATCGTGATCTGCAGCAGAATAATCGCCAAGTCTTGGCAATAGCCCGCAAGAAACTATTCTAATATTACTACTAATTTGAATTACATTAAAGATTAATTTCCTAGTAAATAAAAGAGCATTTTAAAACTGAGACAGTTGTTTTAACAAAAATTAATTAATAAATTATCTCATTATTTTTACGTAGCTAGACAAAAAATTCATTTTGAAAATTTTTTTGCATTTTCAGCATAAATTGAAAAGCAAAATGTATGAATAAAATTGTCTATCAGTAACTTTAAATTAAACTTTTATGAGAAATGTGTTTTTCCAGTTTCCAATCAATTTGGTTAAAGTTCTTTTAGCGTTGGATTAGCCATTAGAGGGTACCATGATTTCTTTCCCTGTGAAAAATTTAAATACACGTTGCACTGAAAAGTTTTTATGAAGCAATATTTTCCCTTGTTTGTTACTTGATAAGGAGTTCTTTTATCTTTTAAGGCTTCAAAAATTATTAAGATACCGAGGTAAAATCTTAAGATTAAGGATAGCAAAATAAATCTTCTATTCAATATTGGTTATAAGTTTTTTGTCTTACACAAAATGTGTAAGAGATTATATTTAAGTTGATCTCATTACACATAAATTATGTTTATTGTAACTTGATAGTTTAAAATTTTTTCATTTAATATACCAGGGGTGGCGAAGCTCCTTGATAATCGAGCCATTTTTCAAAATTTGAAATTTTTCGCGAGCCGTAATTAAACACATATTTAAAAGGTATGCAAGAAAAGTATTAAAAAAAATTTTTTTTACAAAAATTATATTTATTGAAAATATATAAATAAAAGTACAAAATATGTGTATTGAATTATTTTACTTCTCTTGATAATTCTTTAAAATTTGGTGAATAATTGGTGACAGCACTTCTCAGTAATTCCTTGAGATGCTGGTTAGTTAATACTGATCAGTATTTGGATTTCACGAATTTTAAACGGGAATAAAATTATTCACATAAGTACGTTGTTCCGAATATTGAAATAATTCGACAAGCAGCCTTTCATAATTCAGGATACTTCGATTCTGGCACAAATTTTCTAAATTCAGTAATCAACGTTGACTTATATTTTAATTGTAGAGCTTGATCATCTTGCATCTCTATTAATCGAGAGCCATAAGTAATCCTTTAAAGAGCCGCATGGAGCTCGCGAGCCACAGGTTGGCCACCCTTGTAATATACTCTAATTTAATTCACAAGTATTTTAAAATTTTCTACATTTAATAGAAGTAACATTTATAAATCATCTTGAAAATTTAAGTAAATCAAATGAAAAATGAATTAATTATAGAGTCTAAGATAAGATCGCTCCACTTCAAAGCAAAGTATTACGTTAATCATTCTACACCGAAACAGTCATCCACAAATTCCTTTTCAAAACTTTTTTTTAAAAATTTAGTTTAAAAAAATATTAAAATAAATTTTATGTTTTTATTTATATTAGCGCACAATAAATTTCTTTGCAACTATATCCAATAAAATATTTGTTTAATAGAAAATTAAAATACAGTTTTTATATTGTTTTGCATAAATATTATAATACCTGGCTGGGTAATAAATCCATATTTTACTGTGTTTCCGAAACTGGCCGGTTAACCATAAAAATTTTGCCGCGTGCCCGTAACCAGTTAGATAAAAGATTAAATTTTCTCTGAGTACCCAGACTAAAAATTTTTTTTATACTCAATACTTATTTACCTATACAGCAAAGAGAATAAAATAAAGTGTAGAAATCAATTATTTTCAAAAGTTTATTTAGAAGACAATGAAGCGATAAAACAGTACTTCAGGATGCACTTTATTAAAATAAACCAATTGGCCCAAACAAGCTATGCTGTGAAAACGGCAGGCTGTGGCTGTATAAATATAAAAACTTCGAAAAATAAAAATTATTGGACAAATTTTATATATTTAATATCCTCAGATGGAGTATCAAGGATCCGAACCCAGGAGCATTGAAAAATTCAGGTTTTCGGCTGATGGTGATCTATAGTGTTATATCAGTATCAGCAAGAAATCCGAATTAATACACTACTGGTCATTAAAATTGGTACACCAGAAGAAACCCACCACAGTCATGAAATTTCGTTGAAAGAGAAATCTTGGTGTGATATGTGAACTATGAGATTTTCAGGTGGCAGCAGCCTATAATATTAGCAATAAACACTAACCTTATAGGCCAGGTATTATAATGATAGTTAATAAAAGCAGAGATTTATATAAAAGAGAGGTAGTATCAATTTTCTCATAATCAAGTTGCATTTGGATGATATTTTCTGCTTAAAAAGTAGCTGAAATCGCTCGTGTAAGAAAAAAAATTGTATACCAGCACATGTCTGTTCTTAATTAAGAAAAGATTATAGCCTATCTCGATAGCGTTTATCGTAAACCTTTAACTGCCCTCAGAATATAAGATTCAGAATGGTTATATTTATAAGAACTAAATATTTATACATTTTTTTGCATTAAAATTTTCTTTTGTATTTAAATAATATTTATTCTAATTGTTAATCTATTTGCAGGGTAAATTTTATTATTATTGTTTTGTTTTAAAATGATAATTAGTTTTGCTTTTCTTATATATAGGGAAACGTTACTCAGATAGGATTTATAGTATATTGAAAAAGACTGGTTGTATTAATGAGGATTTGATTGATTGGCTTATTTCTCCTTATTGGAACGATATAACAGTTGAGAAAACTCACTCTATCCCGAAATTAATTCCTAAGTTTATATTTTATGGAAATGTAAGTTCTTGATTATATAACAATTTTATTTACTGATTAGTTTATTTTTTTTAGTCTTGAAGTTAAAAATCTTAGTTTTGATACTAAACCAGTAGCTCATAAGATATACTTTTGTTTGATTATAAGAGTAAACCAAATTTGCTCTGACTTACATTTAATTCTGTAAATTTACATTTCTATATTGGTAATTTTTTGCCCTTCAAATTTAGCTGGAGTGCATCTAATTTTTAGTTGTAAGTAATTACTTTGCATTATTTCTTTACGAATCACTCTTTTTCCCGTGATCCAATATTAAGATTTTTGTAAGTAAAAAATATCTCGTATGAGCATTTGAAATTAACTAATTGTTTATAGAATGAACCAGTGGTGTATAGCCGAGGGGGAGGGCAACCCCAGAAGTCATGAAAAATTGAATTTGTTGGTCACAAAGAAGATTTGATTCATATAAATTTTTTTAATGGTACTAAGAAATGTTATAGATAACAATTTATTAAAAGACTAACTTTTAAGACTGAATTCAAATAAATGCAAAAAAATTTCTCTTACTCTCAAAAGTATTTCCTAAAATACTGAGAAGAGAACTTAGTTCTACTTATTTCCTACTATAGTTGTTATTATTGTGCCTGCACCATCACCAAGGAGTACATAAGTTGACAGATAGGTCACCTTTTGTACCTGTTAAGTGACATTTCATATTTACTACAGTACAGAACCCGTTATCCGGAAATCAGGAAACCGGAAAACCAAAAAACCGGAACAAAATTCGATAAATTTTCTTGCCATTTTTAAAAACAATTTTTTTTTCCTCGTAAGATTTTACGATTTTTCTTTCTTTTTTAAAGAGGTTTACCTTACCATCATTTTGGAAATAATCATTAGTGTATTACTTCATCGTTTTTTCTTTTTTTTAAGATTTTTTGGTTTTAAATTTCTTGTTTTTTTTTAGTTGGGTTTAACAATAAAAAAAACCCGGCTTTTTGTAGCGATTCAGAAAACCGGAAAAATCAGTTATCCGGAATAGCGATGGTCCCGACCGTTCCGGATAATCGGTTCCCTACTGTACTAAGTGACATTTCATATTTATTACTAAGTGACATTTCATATTTACTACTAAATGACATTTCATATTCACAACTAAGTGACATTTCATATTTACTACTAAGTGACATTTCATATTTAGGATGAGGATTTTCTTTCAATTGCATACAGCTCTGAAATCCTTTTTGCTAACAACACAGCTAATTTTTTCTTCGCTGAATGGGAAGATAAACTAATTTTTCCCCATAATCATAAAATTTTAAATTTCAAATTTTAAGAATATTCTTTCATTTTTTTTAATATTATTATTTACATTTGGGTATTTATTTTCTCCCTATTTTCTCAAATAGTTTTGAAAGAGTATAAAGAAATTTATTTTGAAATTTATGTTCATGCTGTAGTAACAGGTGAAATGTTCTTCTTACCCATACTGCTGTTTTTATTTTATATTAAAAATATTAACTATTTTGATTCTTAATTGTAGAGTTTTTATGTATATTCTATGTTTCAATTTTTTCTGACTTATCAAATTATCACATTAATCTCATTATAATTTAATTAGTTTTTCTTTTTTTATAATTAAATAAAAAAATAGTTTTGATCATGAATAACAGTTACATATCTTTGCTATTCCAACTATTCATTCTAGCAGTATAAAACAATATTGTAGGAGCTACTATTTTTATTATTATTGTGGGTAATATTAACATACAGTAAGTGGGATATTAACATAAAAATTTTCGTAATTTTTTTTTTTTTCTGTTTTATTTATATTACAACCCGGATACTAAAGATTTATTTTTTAGATGAAATTTTTGCCTTTTCTATCGCTATTCCTATAACCTCCTATATATATACCTCCTATTTTACCTAATTCCTCCTATATATTTTGATACTAATAGCCTCATTTAATTTTTTTCCCTTTCTTTATTTTCATTTCAGAAAATCACTTCTGTCAGCTTTGAAAATTCTTCGACTTCAGTGAAAATATTGTCTGCAGTTGTGTGCCTTTTACCTCATTTGAAATCTTTGAACCTCAGTGGTACTAGTTGCACTGATGATTTGTTAATACTTATAAGGAAAATGTGTCCTGAGCTATCTTCTTTAAGTTTGTTTGAATGCAATGTCACTGATGATGGAATGAAAAATTTATGTTATGTCAATCGAAAAAAGGTTGGCTTTGATTCTTTAAAGGTGCTTAATATTGAAAAAACCAAAGTCAAATCTAATGGCATCGCATATATTTTAAGGAATTTAAAACTTCAAGTTATAAAATATCCTGAAATTGCAACTATTTTGTACTATTTCCACCTTTCAAAAGTAAATAAATCTGTAGATGTTTCAAAGATATATGAATTAAAAGAATTAGAATATTCATCAAATAAATTATTGTCAACCATTAGTTTTCTAAAGATATTGGAAGTATGGGTAAATATGTGTCCCAATGTGGAGAAGCTGGCAGTTGTTGATTGGCTGTCTGAATGCGATTTTGAGTTGTGTCTAAGGTTTGAGAATTTAAATAGCTTTAAATTTGCTGAATTACCTAACTCAGGAAATCCTGCTAAAGAGGGTCTTGCTTACTTTATAGAAAACCAAGGAGTGAAACTAACAGAACTTGTCTTACAAAACGTTTCAGTTTCTGTTGAAGTTATTGGAAGAGTGTGCCTTAATTTGAAAAAATTGACTTTGAATAATATTAAATACCAAGACATTGATGATACCGTTTTGAGTGACAAGGTACACCACTTGAATTCTTTGGCTAAGTTGTCCGTCAAAAACTCATGCTTGTACGAAAGATCTACAAATAAGTCAATCAATTTATTACTAAGCATATCTAAAAATATTGAATCAGTTTCCTTTCATTGTGTAAGAAATCTCTCTGAGGTGTTGATAGATAATATAATCAACATGCAGCATTTAGTTAAAGCTAAATTTGTTTTCACCGACATTAAAGATGCTGCTGCTATGAAACTGTTTACTTGCAAAAATATCCAGAAACTGTATTTAGATGGTTGTCCATATGTATGTGTTGAAAAATGTGCTAATGTTTTTTGTTCACATGTTAAAAGCAATGTTGGGAATACATTTTCTTGGCAAATAGAATATGATGAAAGAATTACTTGAAGAAAAAGTTCTATTTATTTTTGATATTTTGTGTTGAGGAGGCCTACGTGTATGTGTACGCTGCTTTTGCAAAAATGTAAAATTGTGTTCATATGGGATAAGGACGTAAACAAAATTGTGGCAGATTAATATATATTGTTTGAAAAACAAAAGGTTTCATCAGCTTTAATGAAAAATACTTATATTAACTTTAGTTTAAGTCAATAGGAATTTTCTTATCTTATTCTAAAAAAAAAAAAAAAAATCTTAGAATATATTAACTGTTATTATTTGAAAAGACCTTATTTTACTTGAAAGAGTTACAACGAAACCTCCAGAAAAGACTTCTTTTTACGACACTTTCCGGAGACACAGAATTTTTCCCATAGACTTTGTGTTGAAGAAAACCTTTAGGAGAGACCATAAAAACCTCTCCAAGCGACCGGGCAAAACTCTGTGCCAAATGCGTAAAAGATTAAATAAGGAAATACGAAAAAATATCAAAACAAAAAATATTAACAAAACAAATAAGTAAAATAAAATATATTCAAAATATTTGTGCAAGGCTCTTACTTAGAGAGCTCTTTTTGATGATCTCTGAAAGAGATCTACAATCTCATGTTGTAGTCGGAGTGCACTAAAGATGATGCTATTAAAATAAGTTGAAAGTTAAATTTGAAAAAAGTTGTTTGAGAAATAACTAAGCAGAATGATTCTTAGATTTTTATTAAGCAGAAATATGTTTAGTTGCTTTTTTACTGTAACAAAAGAAAGCATCGATATGCAAAGCCTCATTGATTTGATTGGTCTTTTTTGGATAAAACTAAACTGCTGTAAAAGTTTAATGAGTTCATAACCTTAGACAAAGTGTAAAATTAAAATATTTTAAATATTAATGTGTGGGGCCGATAAAGTTTGGAGGTAATTGACCCTTCTGCCCATGCTATAATCGGACTATGGGGTTACGATGCGAGTCTGCCCTGAATGTTTAAATTGATATTTATTCAAGTGATTTTTTATTTATTTTGAGAGTAAGATATATAAACTGAGTTATGAGTATTATGCTTATAAGTAATCCTGGGCCATCTGTAATTGTTATCATTCAAGCCTGTGATTGCTTTGTTAGAAAACTTGTTTTTAACAATATTTTTTTCCTTCTTAATTGAATGACATATTTCATTCAAATTTTTATAACTTGATTTTTCATATTTTTATGTCATCAAGTTTTAATGTATTTTTTACTTATCAAATGAATTGGAATATTTGCTGTTAAACTTATTTTTATCAAATTTGTTGCAAACATATGTTGCTAAATTTTTGTTCCTATACAGACAGTACAGAGTTAGATCAGAATGACAGACTTAGACATGCTATCTGTCATAAGCAAAGGGTTAAATATGCTGTAATGAATTTAAATAGATAAAATGCTTATTTCATGAATTTAGGGATTTTTTTAAAAATATTTGTAGTTTTTATATTTTTTTTGAAAGTATTTATTTGGGGAAACTAAATAGGAAACATTCAGAAGTTTTTTGAATTATCAAAGCTTCACTGTATTTATTATTAAATAAACGAACTAGAATGTTTTTTTTTTTTCAATTAAAAACGTCACTGGAATAAAAAAAAATATATGAAGATGATAATAAAAGTCAATATGTTTCAAGCGCTAAAAAAAAAGTCCAACTCTCAACAATTTCCAGGTGTGAATCAATTTTCAGAACCACAAATGATTACTTTTGATTTCTGTCGTTGACCATTTTCACACTTTTTTAAGCCAGTGAAGTTTTTAATGTATTTTCACTTCAGTTTTTTGGAATTATTTATTTAGAATGTTGTTAAGAATGTTCATGGACGTAGCGTGAGGAGGGACGAACTGTTTGTTCTTAGAAAAATACTTGTTTTATTTAAATTTTACACATACATTTATATATAACTATATTATATATAAAAATAATAAATACGTACATATACATAAAACCCAAATAGTTTTCTAAAAGCAAAATGTGTGCCCCCTCTCATGCTATGCCTAAGTTGAACTTGTTTCTGTTAAATATGTGCTAACTTGCGACACATATTATGAACACAGTGTTGTTTAATATACTGTTAAGTTGAAATTAATAAAATGTTTTTTCTTGAATTTATTATTCTACTTTTTAAAATTTATTAAGTAAACTTAAATAGGAAACCAACCTTTTTTTTAATAAATATTTTAGAAAAAATACATGTACTGTGAACACAGTGTTGTTTAATATACTGTTAAGTTGAAATTAATAAAATATTTTTTCTGGAATTTATTATTTTACTTTTTTGATATTTATTAGGTAAACTTAAATAGGAAACAAACTTTTTTTAATAAATATTTTAGAAAAAATATGACAATTTTCAGCTTAATTTTAAAGCTTCGTAATTTCTATTTGTATCAAGTGTTTAAATTTGTAATAGGCACTTTAGATGGCTCATTTTAATGTACTGCAAAATAATTTTTATGTGTAAAAGGTCATCTTAAAAATTCTACGAGGATAAACTAAGCAATTAAAATAAGAAAAATTTATAAGAGTGTTCAATTTTATGTCACCTTTAAAAAAGCTGAAATTTTAACAGTGCATTAAGTCTCTTGAAAATTTCCCACACATTCTTCATATTCATTCATTTAAGACTGTAACAAGCTCATGGCAGTAGGTAGGGCTTTAAGTTTATTTTGGGATTTAAAATATTTTTAAATATTATTTCTCCTTAGTAAAAATCATTTTTGTTTCTTAAAAGTCAAAAACTTATTTTAGAATTTTTTTTTAAATGTTACCTTTCTTTATTTTTAGTTAATTTGCGTAGAATTTTAGATTTTCTTTTGTAGTCCATATTAAATAAACTCTTTCATATTTATCATCCAAGATGAAGTTTTCTAACTATAGTTTAAATGAGAAAGAAGCTGTCATGAATTTAAAGTCTACAGGATCGTTGATTTAAACATTTAATTAATATAAAATGTTAATAAAAATTTCTATGTTAATTTTTAATAAAAAAGAGTAGCCCAGTTGATAAGGCATTTTTTTTTTTTAGAAAGCTTCCTTTTCAAGTCGGATTTGTCAGAGTTTTTTAAAAATGGAAAAATCATTATGGATCATGTCCCCGAGATATTTTTTGCCATTTTTGTAAAAAACTTTATTTTAAAATAGAAAATTTACCTTAAAGTTATATATATGTTAAATTTTGTTTTTTCCTTAGAGTAAAATGTTATTTTCTTAAAAAAAAAGCCACTACAAATTAAATAGCAATAATACATAGTGGGAAAGGCTTAGTTTTTTTTACACATACTGGCAATTTGAAATTTTTAGGACTAGTATCTAAAATTGCCCCTTGAATCCACTGCCCAAATTTCCTGTTTCTAAGAATTGACAGTTTAAAAGTAACATGCAACCCCTTCCATAGATTGATGATAATACATCAATTGACAATTTTCAGAAATTGTTTTTTTTTGCTGTAAATCTTTAAGCTTATTAAGTGACTGTTCTATCACAGAAAAAGATGAAAGATTTTTTTGACATTTTATTCATTTATATTTTTTTTATAAATGAGCAAGAACTCAAGAACTTTTTATGCACATTGAAAATTTTTGATGCACAATTATAAAATTAGTTTATCCATATAATTCCGCGTAAAAAATAGCTTTTAATAAATATTTATAATTTTTTACATCATTTTTAAGAATGTAATTTTACATGGTAAAATACAAAATTTGAGTAGTTTGTCTGTAGAATTGTAGCTGAAAAATCGAAATTTAAAAGTACAGCCTCCTTAAAATTCGGTTTCTCAGGAACTATTTTGTATCTTGCCATGTAAAATTACACTCTTTAAAATGATGTAAAAAGTTGTATACCTTACAATTCAAAATTTTTCAACTATTATAAATTATATTTGGATAAATGAATTTTATAATAGTGCGAAAATTTTTTCAATTTGCTTAAAAAGTTCTCGAGATATAGCGAAATACTCAAAAATCAAAATTTACATTAAGGGATTCAAATTTTAAACCGCTCTCCTGACCAAACTGCTGCTAGCTCCTATATTTTGGCCAAGAATCTGAATCCGTCAAAAAAAAGGTATGTTTATTCAGAGAAAATATGTTTTTGTGTCTGATTTCGCAACTTAAAATAATCCCTCGAACCATTAAGATTTAGTCCTAGAACGCTAAACATTAGATCAACACTTATACATTATTTTTTGCGCACTGTACATAAAATTTCGGAATTCTTTTTCTAAGTTTGTACAAAAGCAACGTTCGTAACATAATACCAAAGTTATGTTCTCAATTTGCATACTAAAATTTTGTAATTCATTTATTCTTTCTTGATGACCTTGTACTGAATATTATGTTTATCATTACAGACCAAATATGAGGAAGGTTTCTGAAGACCTTCCTCATATTTGGTCTTCAGGTCTGTTGTGGATCCATCAAAATATAGGTTAAGAAAGAAGTAGAGAAATTCAGAAAATGTCCATATAAAAAATATTACTCCTTTACAGAGAAGAACTAATAGAGGAGTATTAGTTGCAAATTTTAATAATGAATGGTACCCTATATAAGGTTTTACATAACTCCACTTTATAACTGTCAGACTCAAGGTTAGTTTAAGGTGTAATGGGGCCTGGGGCAAATGTGTAACTTGGATATTCCAAATTAACTAACAGTTACCAATATTCAGAAATATTGAAACTTTTTATGAATTTCAGTTCCAGTTAAACTGTTTTTACATAATTTAAAATATTTACAAATGGATGTTACATTAAACATTAACAGTCGATTAAGTTTCTACATTAGCTAAAACCTCCAGTATGATATTATGAATTTTTAGTTGTAAAAACAACATACAAAATTGAAATGGCAAAGAGACAAATTTTAAAATTCAAATATAACAAATAAGAATTCTATGTTCTTACTAAATTTGTTACATAGTTGCCAACCATTATCCCCAGGAAACTTTCGTAGATCGTTACCGAAAATCAGTTAGAAAAACCGAACACGTGTAACCTAAGCAAAAAAAGATAATAGATAAAATTAGGGAGTTTGATGAGGGGCAGAGGGAAATAATGGGATCAAATATAGTTTATTTTCTATATCCCAAATTTTTCACTTCAAAAATACATAATTTTTTTTTTGACCATGAAGGAAGGCTGTTAAACATAATGCTAAAAAATATCAAATAATTTGTAAATTTCAGAGGTAATTTTTTATTGGGTTCTAAAAAACTTTGGGACATGGGATCTTTTGTCAGACTCACTTCCCCAGTTTACACATTCAATGTCACATTAATACATGTATAAGACTAATGTAAGTGTAGTGTAGGTGGAGTACATAAGTAACTAATTCAATAAATCACGCTTTTTAATCACTTAAATTCAATAACAGTTTTAAACATAACAATTTTGCACTAATGAAAAACATTGCAATAGAAAGAGAAAAAAAACTCATTGGGCTGAATGATATTCTAAAATATATTTCTGGATACATACATAAAAAATATTTCACAGGTATGATACATAAGATGATTGTGTTGGTCCACTAAGATCAGAAGCTTATTAGAAGCTTATTCAATGTTATTAAAATAAAAAGATGACATTTAAAGGATTTATTCTTTCTTAAATTGCACATTTTTTTCCGATACAGTTAATTTTTTTAAAAAAAAACTAAGTGATTGTAATAGAAAAATGTAAATATTAATACATGTTTGACAAGTTAATTGAGATGATGTATGAGAACCCATTGCTATGCGTTGGTGTTCACATATAGTTTTATTTCAAAATTTTGATAATAAAAAAACTAATTTCTTTCAATAAGTTAAATGAATTAGTTTTGTATTCAGTAAAATACATTATATTGATTTTTAAAAAAAAAAAAATTGAAGAATACAGATTGAAATTGTTTGAAACGAAAAACTTTCAATATCAACAGTGTTAGACAACAATACATTTTTCATAAAATAACCTTCATATGTGCGATAATATTCGAATCACAGTAAGGCCAGTAAAAATTGTATACTGATTATTTTATTTATTTTTTGGTTTTTACTTCATTCACTGAAGTCTATGTATGCAGTGAAAAAAATATATTTGAACCTCATAAAGATGAATTTTTGGTAAAGACAAAGGAAAAAGTGTTGTCATCACACTATCTTGGAAAACAATAATAACTGCATAAAACTCTCTTGTTCAAAATATAGTAAAAATTGCACTTAAGGGTTTTCTTCAAACCAAAGAGAGATTGCACTTCCTCAAAGTTCACCTATGGAGAATTGTATAATCTGAATTTTCTTATTTATTCAGTACCCCATTGATCTTTTTTGGTTTACTCTATTCAATGAAATATATTCAACTACTAAATTTTAAATTTGTAAGGATTTTTAAAATATTTTCAAAATTAGGGTTTTAAAAATATTTACCAATTTTCAATTTAAAACTTGGTAACTAAGTTCAGCAGAATGCATTTCAAAGAATAAAATGAAGCAAAAATTATTCAAAAATATTAATTAGTTACTGAATAAATAAAGAAATTTTGGACATATAATTATTTGTAGGTTAACATAGAAGAAGTAAAATCCCTTAAAACTTATTCACTGTGAAGTTAGTGATTACTACAATATTATAAGCTATAAATGCATTTGTTTGATTTGCATCAAATTAGAAATAAAATACTAACTCATCAAAAACTTGGGGGTGAGTTATGTAACATGGAATCAGTGGAATAATGTAATGGAGACCCCTTCCCATATATATAGTACATACAAATAAATTATTTAAGTTAAATTAATTGTTTGAACAATGTTTTATTCACAATAATTTTTTTATTATCTAAATGTGCAAAATGATTTTTTTACAGTAATACTTTTATTGAAATGAAAATTTATTTAAAATTTGCGTTAGGTAATTGAGTATATGATTAGTGCAATATAGGCAGATGGGTTGAACTAGATGCTGTAGGAATGGGGCCCAAGATTTTGAAAATGATGAATCAGATGTTATTATTTGTTAATTTTTTAATATATAGTATAATAACTTTCTCCAAACAGAATTGATCTAAATATTGAAGAAATGTTTTTATCAAATAAAGTATAATGTATGAACTGGAAAGCCAGCAATAGAGCTTGCAACTCGAAAGTTGAAGAGATTTGGACTATACTCTACTGACTCTGCACAGAACTCACCCTTTGTCTTATTTTTGAAGTGACAATATTAACTTAAAAACAGGAAAGTTTATTTTTCAAAAAGTAAGATTAATCAAATATGACTTCCAGTCAAGGATAAATAAATATGACTCTTATAGTCAATGAGATATACTAATGATGATTTAACAATATTTACTAAAATATCATTTTGCAACTATTGCATAACAATTATGCATGTATTTAAAAAATTATTCTAATAATTAGTATTTGTTAATATATTTCCAAATATAAAAATATTCCAAAAGTTCCCAAAATAGTTTTACATGTCTATTTGTAAAAGAGTTAAAAAAATTGTAATTATCATAATAAAATATCTAAAAATAGTTTGGCTCTATATAAAATACATATCACTAGCAAAAATAATAGTATCTACAAGATATTGACCTTCCACCATAAGAAGACGATTAACCTTTCATGTGTTCATTTTGACCAGGTGATGTCATTGAGCCGGAGAATCACCATTGGCATAAAGTTACCAACTGCCTACCATTATTTTTTTTATTTGCCTTAAGTTTTAGTTTTTACATGACCTCTATTTCACCTAATGGGCTCGTACTATAACTTGGTCTTCTTATGGTGGACGGACAGTAAAAGCTCTTGAAGCTAAAATTATAAATAAAATTTCTATTCTATTTTTGCCATGCTGAAGATTACATAGCTAAAGCTCAGTTATTAACAGCAAGGCACTTTTGATAAAGAGAATAAACAACTTTTCTGAAAATATTATGTCTATCCTCATGGCAAACCACAGAGCCTCTATATCCCCATAATGTGCGCATGTGAAACTCAGTCCTAAAAATGTCCAATACAGTATTGTCATATCCGATGTTTGTCAAAGACATGTTTCCATTCATTCTAAACAATGGAAACTGTTGCATGATGTTTCGTCCTGTTTCCAGGTGGTCGGCCAAAAGCTGAAGTCCAAAGTCTTCAGAAGAATTACTCCCTGGGAGGTAAAAGTTAAGGATGGTACTGGAGGATGACTCAGAAAGACCTTCATCAGATATGTGCTTTATCACAGAGATGTATTGTTGCAAAATCAAGAGCAAAGAAAAAATGTAAGGGAAGCAAGTATTAGGGGCTTCTAATCCTGTGGCATTGTGAAGAGCTTTAAATGCAGGTCGTAATTTTGTCTCAAATGCAAAAGCAATCTCCGTGAAAGAATGTCTCAAAGCTAACCAAGTGGAATGCAAGCCAAGGATCTGAAAAAAATAACATATACATTGAATATAAATCAAGTTCGATACAAGTTAACATTCCTGAGACAATAGGTATCAAAAGCTTTTTAACTGACATGGAATAATAGGAATTTTGAATTTTTCATTATACATAAAATTTTTTTCAGTATCCACTTTCCCTTTATTGGTCCTCTCTAGGCATTGTACAGAAGAAAATATTAAATTTTGTTCAATTTTTGCAATAGATCATACACTTTCAACAAAGTGTTTCTTGGTTACGAGTAAGAATTAGATTTCAATTTGAAATAGACTGTGTTTGATGCATAAAACTTTCTATTTACAATAACCATTATTCTTATATAGGATCACAATTATTCAACAACATAATTTTTACTTTTGATAAGTCATTAACTTTTGTGAGGTTTAATTAAAACTTTGTGGTTGAATGCATGGTATGGTGGGATTTTCTTTGGAGTGCATCTTTTATTTAAAATGACAAAATATAGTGCTACTAAGTACATATTGAATGCATCTATGCCTTAACTCCTCAACAAATTTAGTGAAATTTTACTATATGTTAGCATCTCTTCGTAATCTTATTTACATAATTGATTTTAATTTTGAAATATAATTTAAGAATATAATTTTTTTCAGGCGCACATATATGAAAATTTATTACTAACCAAAGTTTTGAGATTTTATAAGTGATCTAGTGGTGTGCTAGTAATAATATCATTTTGAAAAATCATTTATAGATAGTTTATTAATATTTATCATAAAGACCTTTTTTTTTTTTGTACATAATGTAATAATAGTAGTACAAAATATTTCTGCAATTTAAGATTTTAAAACTAGTATACTCTAAATGAATTTAATCATACTATGCAGATTTTGTTACATATGTATCAATAGTAATTATTTTCAAAAGGAAAGTAAAAACAAGTTTTGTAATTTGAATCTATATAATTACCTCTGGGAGAGTAAGACCGAGCATAATTGATGTGAAGCCATATAAGTTACCCAAAGTTGTTTTAGTTTCAATAGCTATTTCAATCCATTTATTCAGCAAGTTAACTCTTTCTTCTTCCTCAGGAGATGTGAGAATTAAGACTGCTATAAGCAGTTTAATGCTCTCAGTTCTGTGAAAAGGGAATATGTACATTGAAAAAAAATATATTAGAAATAAGCACAAAATTTATTATATTTATTGTCAACTGATTGGCTTCCATTAATGAATGAATATTTCTGGAAAAATATTCTTCACTATATACTACTTTTATAAAAATAGAATAAGAAAAATTTGTTTGGTATGTGTGAAGGCATGCACATTGAAAAAGTTTAGTGGAAGAAAGTCCTATATGACATTTCTGAAGAAATTTGAATTTCTCAATAAACATAATGTTAGCTTAAATCTGATACAAAGTTAATAAATCTTTCTCTTTTTTTAAAATTAGTCTCTAAATTTTGCTGATATTAATGGACGAAGGTACTAAATAATATAGTTCAAAAGTTCAAGTAAATTTGTAAAATAAAAATCTAGCTCTTGTTGGCCAATATATTGAAGATGCTAAGAATAAGTCTCCTAAAACGTGAACAATTTGAATGAGCTATGGAAATTGTAGATTTTGCCAGTTGAAAGCTTAAGCACAAACTAAAAAACATGGGTATAATTTTTATTTTGTTATGCATTCTGAATTTTTAAATAAAAAGCAAACTTCTTCAAAAAGCTTTTCTTTTCCACACAAGAAAAGCTGAAACCGAAAAAAAGTCTAATAATTTAAGATGAAATATATTTTTGTTTACGATTCCATTGTAATGGGTAATATTTGAATGGGAGTTGATTTTATCTACCATAATTTTCCCTTGTAAAAAGAGTTAGGACTAAATCAACATATTCTTTTGTGTATTATATCATAATAATTATAAATTGAAAGCATGGAGATTGAACGAAGTAACAAAAAATAACGACATACAACTTTTAAAGATAACTTACTCAAATTCACTAAAATTAGAAACTTCGTCAACTGAGCTTTTTGATTATGTTCGATAGTTATGTCAAGGCTTAAACTTAAGTAAGTGTTAAAAAATTATAAAATTTGAAATCAATAATAATCTTTAACTCAACAATCAGGATTGAAACAGAAGAACCAACAGAAAAGCTTTAAACAGAATATTAGGTTATTTTTCTATAATATATAATTGTATAAATATTGGAATTACCAATAATTTATTTTTTTAAAAATTATACGCATCCTAAAATAACCAACTCTTTACCTTTCATTTAAATCTTTAATCAATCGTTCCCCCTGTGGAAGCAAAAACAATTCCAGACCACTGTTAACACCCAATCCAAGATCGATTTCTTCAAAATTCTGAATAACTTCCAAATCAATTTTCGTTAAATGACAGGCTAATATTTTAGATGAGCAAGACATCAATACATTCCGTATCTTTGATAGCACTGTTCCTTCCAATGGAGCGTTCTCGGCTTTTATCAAATGAGATCGAAATGTTTGTGGGTCGAATGAAGACAAAGGTTGCATGCTCGGAATTGTAAATTCTTTTTGGGGTGAATCTACGTCAGGTGTGGAACCACAGCTTGAAACACTAGGCCTATCTAAAAATGAAAACCTAGTTTCTGATTGTTGCCTTTCATAAGACAAATGAGCAACAGAGGGACTTGGAATCAGAATAGAATTTTCTGTGTCTATTGGGTCTATTTGTGAAAGTTTCCTTTCTCTCTTTATAATGACAGGCCTCTGCGAGCATCTTTTCGAGGGAACACGACTAGGTTTAGGGGGTGGCTTATCACTAGAATTCATAGGAACAGATATCACAGAGTCTGAATTGAAAACACCGGAATTTGGCCTCGGCTCCACAGTTCGTTTCTCAGTTTGGGAATTTAAAGAAGGATCACTGCCCATCCTCACTAAATTACTATTTTTGTTAGATGATTGGTTGCTCTTTTTATTTGGCAAAGTTTGTATACTTTCAGTTCTTTTTTTATCATCGAAGGATGTAATAAGATTTTTTGGTCTAACTGGTATTATTGAAGGTTTATCATCTGGTATTATCATGGCATTATGATTCATGGAAATACTGGTTGGTGTAGATGGAATTTTTTCTAAAGCTTTGGCAACATAATGAATTTGGCACTGAACTCCATAGCGTGAGGCATAGTACGATAATGGCATGACTCGATTCACAGGGCGACAAATTATAACGCCAGAACTTTCTGATAATGGACATCTACTGCCTACATAGTATGTAATAAAGTCGGGTATGCTGTCAAAACTTTCTTTTTCAAAGCAGAATTGAATTCTTTCATACACTGTATCTGGCTGCACAATTATCTGTTGAAAAATAGTTGAAAAAGGCAGATTAGCAATTTAATCTAAATAAATAAACGAATCTTAATGTAAGCATTTTATTATATTTTTATCTACAATATAATTTAGTTAATTATAAGTAGGGCTGCAGGTCTGTCGCGGTGCGAATTTCCGCGAAATTGTCATCTTTTTTCCAAAAATCCGCAAATTTCTCAATATGTCTTGACTTGCGCGAAAATTGCTTAAAATTTGATTTTTTTTTTCATTTTTTATTTATTATTTTTATTAAACAGAATTTTTTATTTTCCTGAACCTTAAATTGAACATGCAAAATTGATTAGACATTTAGGGGAGTGAATCAATAGCTAAATGACATGAAAATAGTTCAGAGATAAGAGATAATCACAATCTTGTCAACTAAGGTGGTCTTTCTACATTTAGGGAGGGTAATTACCTTCCTGAAGTCAGTAAGAGTACAAAAGAAATTGGAATCACAAAAGAAAGAAAATGTTGTAAATCAAATCTTTGACAGAAAAATTGTTATAGATGCTATTGCAGTTGGCAATGAAATTTCTACTGCCTTTCTACATATCCCATTAATTTTTCCTAGGCGGCTTCTAGTGATTTCTTAAATATGGATCAGTTTCTTAGATGAAGGGGGGGACTAGTAGTTAGTAGGGACTTGTAACTAGTAGTTTGAATGCAGAATGTTTGAGTTTTCACAGCAATTACTTCTTACAAAGCAGCGGGCAAGGAATTTCGCGTTGGTGAAGGAAAATTGATCGAGTTTTGGAAATCAAAGACCGAACGCTCCAAAATTGGCAATTTGAAGTTTGTCGGTGCCTAAAAACAGCGTTGATGCAGAAAGATCATTTTCTAAGTATAAAAATGTATTAAGTGATGAAAGACGAAGTATAAATGAGAATAATCTGACAATGTACAATACTTTGTACCAAAATTCTGTTAGTTTAAATAAAAATATTAATATTGCTTGAAATTCAAAGAAATACTTTTGTTGTGTATTTTTAAGCTTTCTATATTATTTGCGCAATATTTGTCTTTTGCATCATTTATATAAATTTTTTTTTAATGTTTAGAATTTCGGTAATTTTCAAAATTTTCTGCGAATTTGGGGTCTTTTTTCCTGCGACAAACTTGCAGCCCTAATTATAAGCAATAATATTAATACATAACATAGTATTTGAGCATAACAAAGATACATAACAATGAACATAAGTAAGGATAGTTAAAAAGTAAGCAACGACTTGAACTTAATAATGATAATGTAACAAATTAGGGTTGCACAATCTTTTACAGAAGATGGAGGCAGAAATACATTTTAGTATTCTGAGAGCTGCAGTTAATTATGCTTTTGTTAGAATTGAGTAACCTGATTATCTCTTAGTGTATAAGAATAATTGCAATTTGCTTTAAATCACAAAGTATGGTATATTATGTTGAACACTCAAAAAGTATGTAAAATGTTTTCAAATTAAAAAAATACATACATCTTCTTTAAATATTAAATTAAAATAGATTTTGAATTTTTCAGCTGAAAAATTATTTTTTAAATTTTTTTCACTAACACAAATTATTAATTTTGAAATAAATAATAGAATTATGTTTGTTTCGGACACGTTTTGTTTGAAGAAAATATTTTTTCGATTGAATTTATGCAACTACATTTTGGAGTTTTCATGATATCATTTCATAAACCATTGACATTATTTTGATTACAAGGTGGGGATTGTACATTGACCAATGGGAGACCACATTCAGCATACTCCAACAGGATTTGGTTGCCTACTTTTACATAAATAGAATTTATTTATTTAAATAAAAATTTATGTTTAATGATTTTCAATAATTTAAGTCAAATAAAATGAACAAAGACAAATAAGCATTGCTCATCACTCATTTATATCTAACTACTGTCATATATATATATATATATATATATATTGAATGTATAATATATACAATATATATATTGGACATTTTAAAGACTTCATGATAACATTGCATAGACAATTAACATTATTTTGGTTACAAGGTGGGGACTGCACATTGACCAGGGAGACCACATTCAGCATACCCCAAAAGGATTTGGTTGCTTACTCTTACATAAATTGAATTTATTTCTTTAAAGAAATTTACGCTAGAGTACAAAAGTTTTTGGTTAACACGTGAAAGGCATTTTAACCTTTCCATGCAGTTTTTTTTTTTTTTGTAAAGATGATTTCAGTTTTATTTAGTCAAGCCAACATATATATTACATTTGATTTCAGAATTTTTACTTTTTTTGCAATTTAATGAAAAATGTAATCTTCTTTGGATTAAATTTAAATCTTTGCACAAAGTTCAGTTAAAGATTTCTTTTTTTATATAAATTGAGTCTTGTAAGAACTAATTCTTCAAAAATAAATGTAAATATTAAATTAAAGTTAAAATCACGATTTCTGTTAATAAATATGCAAAACCAATGCTTATTTGTTAAAATTGTATCTTTCATTGTATTTTCATCCACTTCTTAGATGTAAGAAAATCGCTTAATGAAAAACAAATACCCGACTGATATAAAAATTGCATTTGATTTAAAGTGACTTTCAAAGCACTAACTTTGCTTTCTGGTTGATAAGAATACTAAGAATGTTTAGGAATAAAATTATACATTATTTATTACATTTCCAATCAACCATCTACAATATTGAATTTGACCAAAGACTTTTGCATGCTAGTGTATGCCCAACGATTTTCAATAATTCAAGTCAAGTAAAATGAACAAAGAGAAGTAAGCAATGCTCCACACTAATTCATATCAAACTTCTGTCTTATAACATATATACGCAAGCAAAAATTTTGTCATACAAATAAAGCTTGAAATAAGCAAAAGTCTACAAAACAAAAATATTTGCCATCAAAATTAAAAACTTCAAGTCTTGATTAGACAGCGGATTTATAATTACTAAAATTATCTGAAAAATTTCAACAATAAAAGTCATAAAGCCCTCACCAACATTTAGCTTATACAAATGAAATCCCATTTTATCATGGTCGTTGATGTATTCATCTTATTTTTGGACCTCAGTTTTAAATATATATAATTTTTAAATATATGAACCAGTATAAATATATGAACATTCATTACCTTTTTGATAATAAAGTGCAAAGGAATATCATTCCATTTACAAGTAATGACAAAATCTCCAGGTTGTGAGATGCAGTCACGCACAAGGAAGTCTCCATCTTGGGTAACCAGCTCTTCGGCTCTCTGACGTAAAATGGTACCATGATACCAAGCGTGACTTTTCAAATCTGAGCTGTCCAAACTCAGTTCTCTCTCTAACGCTTTCTTTAACTCTGTAGCGTTATGTTCTGTTACAGGATATCCTTCCTAAATAAAACATAATTCAACATAACCCTTTTTTAAAAATTAATACAAAACAATAATATTTATAAATAAACAAGCAAAACCACATTTAAATCCTATCTAAGGTCATTTTAGTAACACTTCTACACTAAAGTATTTAAAAAATTACGATTATTATTTTCTCTCCAGAGAAAAGATATATACAATACTTACAATTGTACAATATTTATACAATATATACAATTCTACAAGATATATACAATTCTACAATATTTAAACCACAGTGACATAACATTGAAGTAACTAATTATTTTTAGCATTATGTGAACATTAAAGAATCTCTCTAAGCATAAGTTTTAGGTATTTTAAATATACAGTCAAATCTCACGGAATATAGTGAACTCACGGAAATAGCAAAAGAAATGTTCGCTCCTGTGCCTTGCCATACACATGTAATATTATTTTTTGTGGATATAATGAACCAAAAGAAGAGAGGAAATTGGATGTTATGAACTTATTTCTGTCTTCGACTGATTTTTTTCCTTCATTTTTTGGTAATTTTGAAATTTCTACATAAAATACACATACCGATTTTTAAAACCAACTATTGAGTGGAATGTATCCATAAGCATTTTTTCTTGTTTGCTTCTTCTACCTCAGTTTCCCATCCCTAAATTTTTTGTACACAAGACGAAGAGCAATAAAAAATAAAAGTTAACACATTTTTGCCACTACATTTTTTAAGCATTTTTGCATTTCTTTTTATTTCTCCTTTATTTAAATAATGTGTAATTAAATGAAGCAGTTCGGAAAAATTAGTTAAAATTGTTTGCTGTACGGATATAGTAAACTCCCGGTTATAGTGAACCGAAATTTCGGTCCCTTGAAGGTTCACTATAGTGGGGTTTGACCGTATTTTCAAATTCATTTAAAAATTGTAGTAAAAAAAACCAGTAAGTCGGCATCTTTTAAAATTTGAAACATCAAGAAGATTTCCCAGTCATAGGAATAGATTCATCATAGATAATTAAGTACTTTAAGTAAAGAATAAGTAAAGTAACAAGTAAAGAACTTCATAGTTAGGAATGGTAATTATAAATTATTTTGAAATACATAAACTATAGAATAAAATCTTAACGACAAATTAGGTTGTCCTATTTAAATTCATATTTAATAGACTTACAAGACTAGATCTTGGACTACAATGGGTGGTGCTTTGAGAACTTGATGGATTTGTTGAAGGCCAGCTCCGAACTCCCGTTTCATGTCGTGAAAAACTCATATGTTGTATTGGTGAAATGCTATAATGATAATACAAAAATATTGCTGTTTGTGCTGAAACACAATATTGTTGTCACATAATTAAATTTATTATTCTTTTAAGAGATTTGATTATTTTACTAGGAAATTTAATCAATTTGTAAAACATGCAAAAAGATGGCAAACTGCTAAAAATTAAGATAATGATAATTTACCTAGTATGAGGAGAGTTGTTTCCACTAAAATTAGGTGAGCCATGATTTTGTCTAAACACTAAAAAGAGACAATAAAAAAAATTTTATATTAACATTTTTAATTTTTCTTCTATAAAACATCATAATTTTAATTACAACTACAACTCCAGCATATGGGAAAATAAAGTTGAAAAATACTAATAGTATTCAATGAATTTATTTACCTAAAAATTAAACATTAACAAATACATCAGTTAAAATTAAGAAACAGATCATACTGAGTAAAACAAAAGTATAGTATTTATCCATTTTTTTCCAATTGACCCTTTGCTTATGGCTGATACAATAAGGAGACAGGAATGGCTTCATCATGTTAAATGTCGAAAGAAAAAGGTTAAGAGATTAATTCAACATTATTATGAAATGTCACACTATGAGCATTTGCAGATTCAACATAATTGATATTAATATTTTACTTTCCAATATTTTGAACATTTAGAGTCAGGTTGGAAATTTGAAATTATAATATATATCGGACTTCATTATATACATTTTTTAAGAGTACATAGAAAATATCACTCAGATATTGATACAATTTTAAATGTCACTTACATTTTTGAAAATGTCCTTCACATATGATTGCCAATTATGGTGAATTATAAAATAGGATCACTAAATAGAAGTGAGGAAGGATTTATTGAGCAATGTTATGAAGTGTTTCTACAGTATACTTTTAGCATTTAAACTTGTTATCGTGGATCATGAAGTTTAGTACTTTTCGTTTACCCGGGAATTCAGCTATTTGTTTTTACTTAATTAAATTTTTTTTATTCAGTTTAATTTTTTTAATTTTATTTATATGTGTTTACGAAAATAAAATAAAAGTTGGCAGAGGTCTACATTTTTGTACCTGGCTAACCGAAAAGTACCTGAAGTTTTTTTCAGAAGCTCTTTTGAAAGTTGTAAGCATAGTTCCTCATGTATACTGAAAATTCAATTTTTTGGTGATCTAATATCAATACATAATACTAAGAATATAACCAGAAAAAATAAGACAATGATTTTTTTTATTAAAAATAAAAGCAAGAGTAAAAATTATAATATATTTAAAGCTATGATGGATCAAAAATATTTTTACAAAATGATGCAAAATTGACTATAAAAAAGAAAATTTTAAATAAAAAGGATGAGAGTTTTTTTTATGCAAGAATAGTATTAAATTATTACTTTTGTCATGTTTATCTTTTAGAATAGCCAAAGAGGAACTCAGCCTGGCTCTATGACTGCCAGTTTTGATTCCTATGTTTTTTAAATCTCTCTCTGACATCCACAGTATTTCCTGTAAAATAAATAAAAATAAATTCAGGGATACAAACATGTGTCATTAGAATATAGTGGAAATTATTTTACTTATCTGATGCATAACTTTAGTCAATAGAAAATCTACCATATTTAATGGAGTATTTTACAACAACCTAATTTAAGCTTTCAAATTATAGATTTTGCTTTTATTGTGTACTTAAGTTCACATGAAAGAAATTTAAAAAAATAAATAAAATAATAATAATTTAAAGACACTTTGCAGCCATCTTTTTCGAAAAATATCATTAAAATTTTTAGAAGAATAATACAAATAAAGTGTTTGAAATTGCTTGTATAATGTGATTAAGATTTCTCAAATCAATGGTACCCATTCAAAAATGTAAAAGAATAGTGTAAAAACTTTAATTCTTCTAACATAAAATTTATAACTGTGTTATATTATATTAGTTTTATATTTTTGTTTTTTTTTATAGATCTGCTATTGCAATAGAGAAAAATTTTATTAACTTAGTGTAATATATTCTGAGAAAAAAAAATTTTTTTTTTTTTCAAGGCCCAAATATTTTACTTAGTGTATAATTCAACCTCAAAACTTTCATTGCAATTTAGGAGTTTGAAAAGATGACTTATATATCAGAAAATACAATAGTATGTGAAATTGTATTTTAAATTAAAACCTTTAGTTGTTGAAGTTTTTCAATATAGATGATATTTACAATCAGCATCACAGCAAATGTAAAAAAGATAATTTAAGAATTAGGAGAGAGTTGGACTAAGCCATGCAGTTGGATCAAACTGAGATCAGGCATCAACTAAACTGCTGCTGCTATTTATCAGAGATCCTATGAAACAATTACAGATAGATGCCACATTATTTGGAGATAAAAAAAAAAGCAGGCTAATTATTCACAGACGACTGCAGTTTGAAAAATTTGAGTTATATGATTTTAACTCTGCCAATTTAATTTTATAGTGCATAATTACTAAATCACACTAGAACACTTACATAATAGGTACAAAGTCCTGCATCAGGAAATATTTCCCTTCTTTCTTATAAAACTTTCTTTTTCTTTCTTATAAAAGAATTTCTTGTTTCGTAGAAATATTTTTCACCTTTTTTTTACTTTCATATTTTGCTACAAAATCTTATTTTTCGTTCCAGAAGTATATGTTCTGGGTATGACTTTTTATACTGTAATTTTCAAGATAAACTGCTCTACTGTCATTTATGCTTTTTATTATCCCTCTAGATTGTCAATAATGTTTAGTCAATTTATATATTATCCCTGAAATTAAAAGTTCAAAAAACGATTATGAATTCCTGTGTTTTATGTTGTTGCTAATCTCGGAATCATCTAGTGGCGCTAGACGACTCCCATGAATCCAAACACCTCCAGAAAGTCCATAAAAAGACTGGAGTCAATTACGACCTCATCTTTACGGAACCCCAAACAAGTCAGAATATGCACAGGGGAGGCCATGTCTGCCGAGCACAAATGGCATTCAGGATAGGTTTTTTTACCCCGGTTGAAAGTAAGGGATATAGTGTGTCCACCTGTGTTTTATATATACCTAATTGGTTAATTTAAAAATGTTATTTTATTTCTCATTTAGGGTAAACCAACCAGTGAAGGAACACTACCCAGTGAAGGAACATTTCATATATATTGATTAAAAATAAGAATTTGAAAGTTTTTCTTTAGATTGATTGATAACAATAGCTTACTGCCAAACAATAGGAAGTCATCTAGCAATGTTTTGGATTGCCTGGTCAAATAGACTTCTCTGGAAAATTTTTTGAATTTGTTATTATCTCTGCAACACCTTGCTTCTTTGAAAAAATTATAAGGTGAGTGTTTGTATTTATATGTTTGAAGTGGAATTAATTACATGTAATAGTTTTATTTTTCTCACTGTGAAAAAGAGAATTCAAAATATAGTTATTGAAGTTACGTTTTATTTTTTGTTTAAGCATCATAGCATAATAAAGTACTGAGATAAGGGGGTGTTTATTCACTGGATCACCAAACGATTAAAAACCAGTGAAGGAACAAGTGTTCCTTTATTGTTTTTTTTTCTAAGTTAATGAAAATAAAAGATAAACTTTAATTTTCTTGTACCTTTAGTGATGTTCCGCATCAAAAGTATGTTCAAAATAGGAAAAACAACTTCTAACCAGGGAGGGAACAGTCATGTTTCTTTACTGGGCATAGATTTCTCAGTGAATGAACAGTATGTGTTAATATGCTGACACTTTAATTTTCAATTCATGATTACAAAATAAAGTTAACATTTTCCAAGTATTTATATGTTATAATTTCAAGAACAGGCTTGTTTTTAAATATTTATATGGGTTATAAATTCATAAAGACCATTAAAAAATAACCAAAATTAAGTGTTCCTTTACTGGGTGTTCATTCACTGGTAAGAGCTGTTCCTTCACTTGGTCTTCTTACTACTTGTTATTTGAATCTCCAAAACTTTAAAACAATATTATGTAAGTTCTCTACAATTTTTTTACATAATTTGCAATTAGTAACAAATATGTTGACACTGTCATTTAACTAAAATTACGAATTTTGAAATTAATATGATTTTTTAAAAGGCAAGCGAAGCTTAAGTGTTCCTTCACTGGTTAGTTTACCCTATAATTGTTTTCTCAATAAAATATGGTGTCGTATATGGAGAGGTAAAAATTTGTATCTAAAGAATTTGTTTTTCCAGTAGAAAATTTTTCTATTTTTATTTGATGAAACTTTGTTCTCTAATGGTTTCTATCCTAATAAATCCAAAGTTTAGAATGTGGCACCATCTATTGGTAGTAAAATCATATGTGGCATAGTGTGCTAGGTAAAAAAATATTTCGATATATAATATGCACTGGCCTATAACCTGCATTGCTTAAGTAATAATGGATAATAACATTGCTCTAAGAACAACCACACATCCACAGATAATATACTGGAAATTACTGTACTTTGAATTAAATACAGCTCATTATAAAAATCAATCAGTACTTCTAGGTATACATTTAAAATTTTTAATAACCCCATTTCATTTTTAACTTCATTAAAACAGCTCGGAAAAAATTTGCCCCAAGATAAATTCTAGAAGGATACGTTCTTCAATACAGTATTCAATTTTATTTCATTGTTATTCAATTTTATTAAAAAAAAAAAGATTAATTTTCACATTTAAAATGAAACAATTTCCAAATATGTTTAACACAAACTATAAAATAAACTAATGAAAAATATTTAATAAAAATACTTTTCCTATGTATTTCTAATTTTCTAACAACAAAGTATTTCTTAGTTCATATAGAACAATAAGTTTTATACATATAATAAAAATTCTTTTAATATTTTTATATGTAGTAAAAATTTTGTATATAGGTTAGGACTTAATTTTCTTAGTCTTAAATTATATACAATGAAACCAAACTAATTAACCTATACAAACATTTGAAATTTATTTAACAACAGCTAGCAAAACATAGGAAATTATGCACTAAACTTTACCTCAACTCCATTATAATCTTTAAACAGATGTTTATATCTTAGGAGATCCAACTTTTGGAGCCATAGTTCAATGCTCAAGTGTAACTTGTTTTCTGACATGATATAATCTAAAATTTAAAACAATTAACTATATTATTTATTGTCATATAAATAAGATTACATTAAATAGTATAAGGTTTACTTGATGGTATAAAAAAAAATAGAATCTTCAATACAAGTGTTAAATATGTCTTACTATATGGATCTGATACATGGCATTGTAATAAAAATAACATGACACAACCTCAAGTATAAGCAACTGTTTAAGTAGTTTAACCGTAAAAGTAGGCAGTTTTGCTATTAGCGTACAATACAATTCATTTCTATCGAAAAATATATAGAAATTACAGTTCAAAATCTTTAGTGATTGAGGCACTACACAAGTTTCGGAAAAAATGTTATTTATTTATAAAGAAATTATATTTAAAATATTACTTTATTAATGTTTCGCTTCATTCTCAAACAATGAGCACTTGTGTTTACTTTATTTATATCAATATGTTCACATAATGGAACAAAATAAAATTTATTAAATTAGTAAACAAAACAACAAAAACACTTGAGATTTGAAACCAAAAATTCAAAATTACTTACTAAGTAGAAAAAACAAAAATCATGGAGGGATGATCATTATAAGCTGCAAAAAGAAAAAAATTATTCAGATAAAAATATTTTAGCCTGCTGCGTTTACCATTAACGAAAAATTGCATCACCACATCATTAAATTAAATGGGTGACATTTATTTACATTTGTTAGCTTTACAGTTACAGTTAATTTATAGAAGCCACTAATATTGAAAAGTAAAGAAATAGTATCTTTTATTAAGATGATTAGGCAACAAGCCATCCTGTCACGATTTCCGTTCCATAAAAATACCAAAAAACTCACTCTACGCAACGTCATCGAGTTTTCTTTCCTAACAGCCGCTTTTCATCGTGATGTGGCAGGGCACAAGATACTGAAATTTTTGTTGGTAGTTGATAAAAGGTTACAAATAAGCAACTTTGACACGTGTTAAGAGTTTTTCAATTAGTAAATGTATAAATTTTTTTAGAGTTAATGTATAGATTTTTTTAAAAATAGATCTTATTTGATAATTTATTATAGAAACGATCAAGAAACATCAAAATGGGAAGTAAGTGTTTCTATCTTTGCTATGTTTTCAGTTCTGTGTATTTCCACAATCGAAAGAGATATACATTCTGTGAGATATACGACTATAGAAAGAGATTACAAATTTAACATTCCTATTAACAACTGCTAATCATTTAATTGCTAACATTAAGTTATCATTGTTGTGCTACTTGTCATGATCAAGTACAATATTACAATTTCTTTGTGTACTTATGTATCTTGAGCCATTGATTAGTTAATAAAAAGACTTCTTTAAAAATTGCTTTTGCTTTAAGATGTTTTTTTCCCAATACAAATGTTAATCTTGTCCTGTGATCCTTATTCTTAGTTAGATCATGATCTGATTTTGTTAGGTGTGATGTGCCACATAATCACTTGTTTTTACTTTAAATATTATCGCAGTTTTTTGTAATTCCCTTAAAAAGTTTCATTTAAATTTTTAAATTAATAAGATTCTAAGAAATTATATATAACCATACGATTTATATTAAGATTGTTGAATTTTAAACTCGGATTTAAAAGTAGAGTTAACTTAGGATCATCAAAGGTCAGACGGCGCTGAAATATTACCAAAATTTAAGTATTAAAGAACCCCACATATCTGCAAAGTACAATTTGCTTTTATTGATAACAATTGTCAAAATAAAATTTAATGTAAGTATTAGGAAAATGTAAACAAACAGGTTAACACAATCTTTTTAATTATAACTAATTCTAAAATGGTTAATATTTAAAAAATACAATCGAAAATTATTTCTTTACAAAAGTAATTTATTAAAAATGGATTTTCACAATAATAATAAACCTTGCCTGATTTTTAAAATTGCACTGTAGATTTAAAAAAAGCAATGATATTTAAAATAAGTGGTTATAAAAGTACACTATTACTACATTTTGTAGTTTTAAATTTTATATTAAATATCAAACTACGTTAAATAATACAGTAATAGGTTACTTATTATCATAATGACATCATGTTTCAATCTTTCTGATACTTTTGAATGAATCTTACCTTTGAATGTATTCACTTTTTTAAATAATCTTTTAATATAACCTTTCAATTTAAATATAATTTTTGAAATATAATCTTTCTGATACTTTTGAATGTAACTTACCTTTGAATGAATCTTACCTCTGAATGTATTCACTTTTTTAAAACATTACAAATAATATTAATTTTATTTTGCGAAGAAGATAACAGAATATTTAAGTTAACAGCAAATCAGCAATATTATATCGCTAAGCAATGTTAATTATTTATATAAATTTTCTAGTTTAAAATTTAAAAAATTGGTTTAAATCAATTTTAAAAATAATTTTGTTTTATATATTTGCTGTACTTTTATCTGTTTTTATTACTCTCTTATTGATATTTAATTATTGATGTTTTTTTTCCCCTACCTTGTTTCAGTTAAGTTTTTGGAGGTTATAAAGCCATTCTGTGGCATTTTACCTGAAGTAGCTAAACCTGAAAGAAAAGTAAGTTTTTAATTTAAATTTGATTTATAACTTCATTTATTTGTTTTTTCTTTATATATTTTTTAGGTAGGTGATATTAATTGTAGTTAGCTATTCTATCAAAATTATACGTTAATGATTTTTTGAAAATATTTTGTCGAAATAACCAATGGTTTCCTTACAGATTTATGGGATTCAAAGAGAAATCTATAATTTAATGACTTTAAATAGTACATTTTACTGATCAGGGGTCTGTCTAGGTTTTTCTGAGAAGTACCTATTTTGTGAAAAATTAAAAATTATAATAAAAAATCAAACACAAAAATATGGATTTATTGTTTCTTAAGGGATGCAAAAATAAAATTTTAAGAAAAAGTATTTTTTGAAACTATTGTTATTCATAAAGTTGAATTTGTGAAGGTACCGCTAAACGGTAGTAAATGTGGCCTGGACAGATCCGTACTGACGTCTGATAGTTACAGCTAAAGAATGTTGAATCTTGCTGGAAATTGTTGACAGTACAACTTTCCTTCAAATAATATCATATGTACAATAGGGAACCGATTATCTGGAATGTTCGGGACAATTGCTATTCCGGATAACTGATTTTTAAGGTATTCTAAATCGCTACAAAAAGTAGTTTTTATTGTTAAACCCAACTAAAGAAAATAAATATTTGGAAATAATCTTAAAAATAAGAAAAAACGATGAAGTAATACACTAATGATTATTTCCAAAATGATGGTAAGGTAACATCTTCAAAAAAAGAAAGAAAAATCGTAAAATCTTATGAGGAAAAAAAATTTAAAAAAAAAAATGGCGAGAAAATTTATCGAATTTCGTTCCGGTTTTTTGGTTTTCCGGTTTTCTGATAACGGGTTCTGTACTGTACTTGTTTTTCTTGGATTATTTCTTTTTCAGATCTCAGTATTTTCTAGTAATGTCATGATTTTTGACTGCTGTTGGGTATCTAGCCTATTTTACATTCAGTTAAGCAGACTTACTAATTTTTTTTACTTAGCAACTTTGAGTTTTTTTAAAATTAATAGCACCATGTATGACTGTATGAATGAAACAGTTGGCAACAAATGAGACAAGGTTTTTATTTATAGTAATCAATCTGCTGCACGCAACATGTTATTCTATGCAATAATATATATAAATTATGTTATGTGTTAAAATATGGAAAATTTGCTATCAGCTTTTTTCTTTCTTTTATAAAACAGTCATATTACACAGTTATAGCCTACTATTAATCATTTTTATAAAATTATCTGTCTGATACTTTTATATATAAATATTTCAAAAAATTTTGTGCTTCATACTTTCCTCTTTTCTGATTCTAGATTGTGTGCCTTTTTAATTGTTTTTTTTTTTAGAGCAGCCATTAGATATTCAATTATTCCCTTCAAAATACAAAAGTGTAATCAGCTGAAATCAGAACACACCACTTTTTATTGTTGCTTTGATTGAATTTAGCATTTGATTGAATATAAGTATAAAAAGATAACCTCTTTAATTTATACAAATGAATTTTTTTGGCTGCAAGAATTTTTCCTAATTTATAATTGATTGTTTGTGTGTATCCTAAATACTTTTTATGATTGATTTTTATTTAATGCAAAGCATTTTCTTATGTTTGTTTGTTCTATTCTTTTCTAGATTCAGTTTCGAGAAAAAGTTCTATGGACTGCCATAACCTTATTTATTTTTCTTGTGTGTTGTCAGGTGAGAAATTTTAATCTTTAAATTGTTTTTAAGATATCTTTGTTTTGCTGCTGCTAAATAGATAAAAATGACTAATTTTTCTTCTATGTTTATTAAATAGTAAGACATATTATGGCAGTAAAATTTTTTTTCTGAAATGAAAGAGAATAAGTTTTCTTTTATTTATGTAAGAATCTGTATTTTCATAAGTAAATTTATAATTTCTGTTATGTTTTTTCTCGCATAAGGTTTCTATACAATTAATATATTTAATTAATTTTCATATTTATTTTATTCATTTTTCGTATAATTTAGCTTTTCAGTTTTTTAATATATTGGGAAAATTATTTTAATCTAACATAATAGTATAAAATTCATTTTTCAAATTTATTTAAATATTTTAGTGTTTTTTCATAGTCTCTAATATAAAAAGAATTATAAATTTTGAATTTTTAAAATTTGAATGAATAAAAAATGTAAGCCACACTTGCTCTGGGCTGTAAGATTAAAGTTGTAGGTTTTTGAGTTCTCGTTTCTTTTCTTTTCTTCATTTGTTCTCTTGAAAAGTCTTATTTTCTCTAGACTTTTATGTATTTTCTTTTTGGACTTATCTAAAATATTTTCTATTTTAGTCACTATTTTCTTTTAACTACTAATTTTATTTTTTATTTTTATTTTTTAGATTCCTTTGTTTGGAATCATGTCATCAGATTCTGCAGATCCTTTTTATTGGATGCGTGTTATTCTAGCTTCAAATAGAGGTACACTAATGGAACTTGGTATATCACCCATTGTAACATCTGGTCTTATTATGCAACTTCTGGCTGGTGCAAAAATAATCGAAGTCGGTGACACTCCTAAAGATAGAGCCTTATTTAATGGAGCTCAGAAATGTAATTATTATATATGCTCTTTTTTTATTTAATGTTTTTGTTTTTGCAGAGTTCTCCCTAGGAATAAAAAAAAACCTTCCTTACAGAAAAGTGCATTTTGAGTTCTAAAAGGCCACTCAACACTGTAAAAATTTATTGAATGAGTAATATTATGTAATAGCTGAATTTGATTCTCAGCAGTTTTTAAATTATCCTCTTATACTATTTTATGTGTGGATTTCAAAAAGTAATACTCACTAATTATCGACTTCAGAGAAAAATTTGTAGTGTATAAAAATATTTAAAGACATCCTAAAAGACAATTGCTGCGCACAAATTTTTTCCAAAAACAGTAAACTAAAAAAAAAAAAGCATTTATTTAAAAACAACTTGAAGGTTTTTTCTATAATTTAAACTGAAAATTATGAGACAATTAAAATTTTAAAGTGCATTTTTATTTGAAAAAAATTTTAAAATTTGAAATTGTTTGAAAAATTTATTAATATACTCACACTTTCCCCCCAAAACAGAAACTTATAAAATTTTAACCAGCTGAGAATAATACTAATAACATAAATATTTATAATAGTTATCAGAATTAAACATATAAACACAGATGATTTTACCAGTGTAATTATTATTTAAACAGTGAATTAATTTTTTTAATGGATTATAAATAAAAAGTAGTGATTTTAAGGGATGGCAGAAAATGTTTTATAGTTTTTAATTTATAGCTATCAATTATGTATCTGCACCCATTTTTTTAGATTTTTAATCTTAAGGTATTTTGGAGAAAAGAAATAAGTCATGTTCTTATAGTAAGAAAATGCAGTGTGTTTATTGTTTCGTTTTTTATATATATGTCTGTTCAGAAGTGTTAAATAATAGTTTTGTGTATATCTATTGCTATATTTTTATGAAATTTACAGCAGACTGGCAATAAAACTGTTGCCTGGGAGATAAACATTTGATATATATCAGTTTTTTTATTTTTGAAATGCATGTTTTTTGTTTAAAACTTCAAATTTCATAGGTTTGCAATACTTAATTCCGTTTTCACCATCGGGTGTAGGCACAGCAAATCAGTTGCCTGGGAAATAACGTTTGATATAGATCTGCAGTTATTTATGAAATGCATGTTTTTTTATCAAAAAATTACTGCTATACAAGTGAACTTAGAGTTCAATATGGTTGCAATATTTGATTCCACTTTAGTCTTGTGATGAAAATGGCAACAATAAAAATGTGCCAAAAGTTGTTGACGAGAAAAAAATTGCCAAATACACTGATTTGTTGTGCAGATGCATAGCAAATCAGTTCCAAAATTTACTTATTACATTTCTTAGATTTTTGTAAACTAAGAAAAAAATGCAAATTAAGCCATATATGAATAAAAATGTACTATGCTCTATACAATGCATTAAATGTTAAAACTTCATAGGATTTCATAGTCTATCTTAAATAAAGATTTGCCTATAAAAATAAGAATTTTTTATCAACCACAATGATTGAGTTCTGATTACAATAGTTTAGTTCAGAGGTTGGTTAAAAGTATGGCTCTCTTATTAATATTTTTCTATTTTACCTGTTTCACGATATATCTGCTACTAACTACGTTAGAAAAATTACCTTTGCACCTTTTTATGAAACTTGCTTAGTTAAAGAGTTTCAGGCAGAAATATTTTTTAACTTCATCAATTATTTCTGGAAATTGAAATTAAAAATAAGACTTTTAAATTTAGAAATTATTTTAAAATTACGTAAAAAAATTAAATTTTTTTATTTTTAAATTAAGTAATAGATAATTCAAAATATATTTTCCTTGAAGTTGATTTTAGAATAACAATAAAAGGTTCATATTTTTGCCATGTCTCTTGACTAAACTGTGGAACATATCTTCTAGATTGTGTTTACTTCTATTAATTGAGGTCAAAATTTTCAATCTGTTGGAAACCTATTAAAGAAAAAAATTCACTTAGAAAAAATACTTGTCTGTACCTTATGGTGTAACTTAAATTAACGTGTTTAATGATATTATATTTTTTCAATCGTGATGACTAAGACTGGGCGATATTAGAAATTATATATCGTGATGCATCGTCAGTTTTGCATCGCGATATAGCATTTTTGAATTTCATTTACTTGTAAGGCACAGAAAGTCAGATTTCTATCAAAACTTCATACTCAGATTGATTTCAATCAATTTATAAATTTGAAGGTATATATGTTTTGCTTAAGAAAGCTATTAAATAAATTGACTACAATGTTCAAATCTTACTTAAAATATTTATTGAAATATTTGTTTAGAAATTCATAACACGCGTAAAACAAAGTGCTAAAAACTTTTTTTAAAGCGTTTTTTACAAATTAATATTTTCTTGTACTATTATGCATAAATAATTACATAATTATTAAGTTTGATCGTAATGATCAATTTCTAAATGAAACGTTAAAAATTAACGTTAAATGTTTAAAACAAAGTGCTAAATAAATTTTAGAATAAAAAAAACACTTTTAAAGAACTCTTTTTTTTTTCATTTCAGTCATTATAGTTCTATTATAGTTCATTTACGTCACACTAGAGCTGCACAATGGGCTATTGGCGACGGTCTGGGAAACATCCCTGAGGATGATCCGAAGACATGCCATCACAATTTTGATCCTCTGCAGATGGGATGGCACCCCCGCTTCGGTAGCTCGACGACCTGCAAGCGAAGTCAAGCACTTTACGGTAGAACAGTTTAACGAGGACTAATACCACACACCCTCAGTCCCTAACCAGACTGATCTAAGTGGTCACTCACCCGCACACCGACCGCAGCCAGTGATGCTTGACTTCGGTGATCTGCAGGGAACCGTGTCTTAATGATCAGTGCACAGCGGGACCTTATCATTTCAGATAAATAATTAAATTAAATTAAATAATGACCGAATTATGAACGAAAAACAAAGTAAGATATAATTACTTAATAATAAAAAAAATTGTGATATTCGATAATATATTTAGCTAATTAACAAATAATATGAAAAGAATATTTTTTAAAAAAAATACTAATAAAACGAAGTGCTAAATGATTTTTAAAATATGAATAAAATATGCAAACCTTCCAAATTTTTAGTTGATTGACTTATGTTCAAATCCAAATGACAAAAATAAATTTTGTTTTAACTTTATTTCTAAAAATAAAAACAACAAGATTTATAAATTTAAAATCAGTAATAAAAACTCATTAAATTATTAGAAGTTTCATCCAAAAAGTTTTTAATAAATTAAAAGAAAGTAAAAAAATAGCCTAACAAATTCAATTCTTTATGGGTGCCTAAATTAGATTGCCGATAATTTTCATTAAAAATGAAAAGTTTTTTTAAAAAAAACTTATCTAATTAATGAAGAAACTCTTCTTTATGTATTCTTTTCAATAATAGATTGCCTTCAGAACAAGGTAACATCGGCGATCACGAAGTTAGTCCCACTGAAAATAATCTACAAGAAAAGACGCGACAAAGAAAAAAAAAGCTAAGAGGTGCGAAAAGGAACATGCGATATAACGATGTGTGTTCTCAAAACTCTGATTCTGATTCTACAGCTCACCAATCAAGGCCATTTCAAAATAACGAAACAAACATCGTCTTCCACAGCACGAGTCGACATCGGAACGTAAGAGAAGAGTCTTATATCGTTTGGCGCTCGTTGTCTTTACTCGACGGCTTAAATCAGATTTCTGATGCATCTCCTTGAATGAAAGTCACTGTATCGTCTTGCCGATATATGCGTTAAATCGATATGTCTCGATACATCGATTTATAGCCCTGTCCTAGTGATGACCTTATTTTAATCACTAAAAATTTGATCATAATTTGGGTGTAAAAATTTTTCTTCTACTTTGCACACTATACAAGAAAAATAAATTATTTTAAAATTTTGATTTAGTGCAAGCTAAAAGTTAAATTTAATTGATCTTCATGCTAATCATTTCAAAATATGCATTTGAAGTTTCTGAATTAAGTGTAATTATTTCTTTTTATTTTTTAGTATTTGGTATGGTAATCACAATTGGACAAGCCATTGTGTATGTGATGACTGGAATGTATGGTGATCCTGCTGATATTGGTGCTGGTGTTTGTATTCTGATCATTATCCAGGTATGAAAAGTTTATGTAATTGTAAATCTTAATTTAGTATATATTGCAAGGTCTGATTTAGTGTGATCTCTGGCAATAACGAGGCTATGGTACAGCAACCGAAAAATGAGAAATATTTAAGTCAATGACCAGCAAAGATATTGCTATACTAGTTATTGACCAGATTCTTTCTTCCATTGACTATGTCTACTTGTATGTTCTACATAAATTTTTTTGTGAATTACGCCATTTATATTTATTGTTGCATCCACTTTAATTCTAAACTTTTTGTTGCATTTGAAAACAGTTTTTGTCGATCAAAATTCTGATTGGGAACATTTAGAAACCATTTTTAAAAAATTACACTTTGTCAATTTTAAAACATTAACAATGTGTCAGTTAATGTTGATGACTTTGATGAAAAATTTATTTTCTAGTTTTTTCTTTCGCATTACAGTACTCTTGCAGTATTAAATTTTCTCAGTTCCTTTAATTTTCTTTATAAATGAGCTCATTATTATACAGTTGTATGTATATGTGTGTAGAAGCAAAAAATGTTGATTATAAATTTTTTTCCAGTTATTTGTTGCTGGCTTAATTGTCTTGTTGCTTGATGAGTTGTTGCAGAAAGGATATGGATTAGGTTCTGGAATCTCCTTATTTATTGCCACAAATATCTGTGAGACAATTGTCTGGAAGGCTTTCAGTCCTGCCACTGTAAATACTGGAAGAGGTATGAAATTCAATGAAAATTGATCTATGCATTAATCTGGTAAATGGACTGTTGAGTTGGTTTTAATTAAAAAAGAATTTAAATTTTTTTCCAATTAATAACATGCTTAGGGTGTAGTAGCTATGTAATTTGACTTCTTCAAAATTTTTAAAAACTTTTAAAAAGTTCATAGTTTAAATAAAACTGTTTTATAGCCATTGAAAAATTAATTTTTCATTCTAGAATCTTTTTTAAACAGATTTTTTCTTAAAATGCAATAAAAGCCCGACTATCAAGTAACTGGATGTTCAGAAATGCAAAGATTTAGTTTAAAAAATGTGCCACATTATTGCTGAACCAGAACTGCACAAACTCAAACACAGTATTATAATAGTCCAAATTTAAGAGAGTATTAATTTTTATGCTCAGTATAAGAAGGGAGTCAATCTGTGACTAACTCGATATACTGAAAAGTTGTGGATTATACATCCTCTTTATTTAAAACTGTCTTTTTTTAGAACTTGACAGAATAAATTTAATATTCTGTATTTACTACCTGTTTATATTTGTACTTATTTACACTTAAGTTTTTTAAAAAAGATTTCTATTTTTTATAATATTTCTTTGAAATGTTGTAGTAGTTGAAGACGTTGAACTATTATGATACTGGCAAAAATTCTTTACCCAAAATGTTTCAAAATTTATATAAACTTATCAAAATAAAGTTTATATTGTTAGATTGTTGAAGATTGGAATTAGATTTTTCAACCTAGTTTAGTTTATTAGTGTCCATTCACTAATTAATTTGTAAAGTTTTATAAACTGTTTTAAGTCTGAGTCATAGTTGAACTAAGGCTTCTATGACCAGTTTTGCTATTTAAGTAATTTATAATATATTTTTGTTTTAGTTTAATCTTATTTGTTTTTAATATTTATTTTACTATTTATCTTATTTGTTACTAGCATTAATATTTGTTATTTTATTATTTCAAATGTTAGATTTTCTGCTCTATTTCTCAATAAGTAATAAGTTCTTTCACTTATAAAAACTTGCTTTAAGTTATTATATAGAATTAAATTCTGTACTTCACTCTCACGGTTTTATAAATTCTACACTTTACATCTTAGCATTTAAACAAAAATATTGATAGCTTAAATTTGCTACCCACAAGATTCTTAATTTTTTTTTCCAAATGCCTTTTAAGTATTCTAATTTCTTTTTTTAGTATATTAGTGTCTTGCCTTTATATAGAAATAAATATCGAAACTTAAATTTACTTGTATTGATTGATTACATATTTATTTTCTTTAATGTTTTTACAGGAACTGAATTTGAAGGTGCTATCATTGCCTTATTTCACCTTCTTGCAACCCGTACAGATAAAGTAAGAGCTCTGAGAGAAGCATTTTACCGTCAGAATCTACCTAACTTGATGAATTTGTTAGCAACAGTCCTAGTTTTTGCGATAGTAATATATTTCCAGGTACAAATCTTTATTTTGTTTTGTTCACATGTTTATTATTTTTATAAGTAGTTGTATTAATCTTTTTAAGATAAAAGCATAGAAAAAGGATGTTTAAATCATTGCTTGTGAAATATTGGATTCAAATATTGAATATAAGATTAAAAAAATGTGCCATTTCAGCCTTATTAGCAAATTTTAACTATTTTATTATTTTATGACTAATATAATACAAGTGCCGATGAATGGTTACTTGGTGCACATTCTATATTAGAAAACCTCTGACAATAAACGTTTGTTTACTTGTAGAATAGCTTTTAAAACTATTAATTAATTTTTAAGTTTTTTTAATAGTTTAATGAGTGATATATACTTATTTATAATTTTTTAGTTGTGTTCAGTGTCAAAATATGATTTATTTTATTTTTAATCTGTAATCAATTCAAATGAGCTAAAATGAAATTGCATTCCAAATACTCTTAACATGCTTCTGTTTCTATTTTAAAGGGTTTCAGAGTAGACTTACCAATCAAATCAGCACGTTATCGAGGACAGTACAGTTCCTACCCCATTAAGTTGTTTTACACTTCTAACATTCCAATTATTCTCCAATCTGCACTTGTTTCAAATCTCTATGTAATATCCCAGGTAAAACTCTTTCTATATTTAAAGTTTATACTCGTATATTTTTAATTTTATCTTGTATAGTAGGGGTGAACAACCTTTTGAGCTTAGGATGCCTTTTAACAGCAGGTTGACCAATGAAAAGCCACATGCCCAAGTATTGCGACATGTTGATGACAATTATGCTATTTTTTATATAGACATCAATGTTTTTAATTCTATTTTTTTTTTTATCTATTAGCTTCAATATATATATGCAAATATGTGCAAAAATTTAAATGCTTTCAAATACTAAAATTCATTCAAAACTCAAATACTAAACTGATATTTTTCAAAGGAAAGAAAAAATTAGTAGATTTTTCAATGTATATGATTTTTAAAGTTTTATCATATCACATTTCACGAAGGTTTTTTCACAAAGTAATTTAACTGTAATGTTCAAATAATAAAAGCGAAATAACTATTTTACTGAGCAAAGTAAATGCAATTTAAATATTTGATTTTATAGTTGCCTAAAATGATTTTAAAATAAACATTTAATAAATAGAATTAAAGATAAATAAGATAAATGTCAAAATAAGATGAAACATTTAGTTTAGACATATTGACATAGAACATATTTTTGACTTTAGGTCATTTATATTTAGTGAATTATAAGACATTTAACGAATATTTACAATTATAGGATTACGGGAATTTACAATTGTTACGAATATTTACAATTATAGTCGTTAATTTTAGACTGTTTTTTAAGCTATAAAAAGTTAGGAATAAAATTAAGAAACAATAAGCAGTTTTCTCACCTACTTTATAATTTCATATTTTTTTAATAATATTTTATTAAAAATAACAAGATTTTTCAAAAAATACATGGAAATTAGTGCCAACAACAGTAAAAAAAAAAGATTGTACAATAGTTTGAAGAAATTGGTACAAATAAATCAAGTGTTAAAAGTTCTTATTAAAATGCATAATTTGAAAGTCTTAATAATACAATGTTAAAAATATCGGGATTTTCACAACCATACATAGAAGTAGCAATAACTACCAAAAAGAAAAAGATCAAAAAATAACTTGCATTGATGATAAAATCTGCACAAGTAAAGCAAGTGATAGAAGTGATGCGTAATTCAAAGGTCTCATGCCGTTTTATTGTATTAAAAATAGTGGGATTTTCTAAACTATGATGGAAAGCATTGCAATAACTGCTGAAAGGACAGTAAAAAATCTTGGATTTGCGATGAAATCGGGACAAATTAAGCCCATTAAAAATTATTATAAAAATGCAGTATATATATATAATAATATGTTATTAAAAATACAGAGGAATTAAAAACTACATAGAAATCTGACAATAACTGCCTGAAACACCATGGAAATTCACTTGGACTAAATGGGCACAAATAAATTGCTTCCAAAAAAACTAGATTTCGAAATTTGCGTATCAGAATCCGTTGCAATAATCCTAAAAAAAAAAAAGAAAAAAAGTGATGTAAGAAAAAACTAACGTTTACAATGGAATCTGCTCGGTTTGAGTGATTAAAAATACTTGAAATGTACGATTCAAAATTTCCGACTATTTCGTTTTTGTTTTAAAGAAAGAAGAAAAAAAAATTACAATAATTTTTCATTATGTTCAAGTGCTTTCGCGAATAGCATTTCAACAACCAGTGGCCCACATCTGGCGCAATAGCTTCAGGTTGTGCACCTCTATCTATAAGTTAACTGTTTGTTGTTTTACTATTTTTGTAATTAAAAATATTCATAAACAAATTTATGCATTTCAATTATAGATGCTTGCTGTCAAATTTAGTGGAAACTTCCTAGTTAACCTATTAGGAGTCTGGGCAGTAAGTGTTTTTCTTTTCACTTTATTGTTACTGATTTAGTTTATTTTTAATTTATTCTTTTATCAGGCATGAAAGTTTTCAGCTTTTACTCTGAATTCAGCTTTTTTTCAAAGCTTTTTAAGCTCCATACATTTATTAATTTCATAATGTTTGATTGCGTTTATGTTGAATTCAGCTTTTTTTGCTAACTGGTACTTTCATCCCTGTTTTATTTAACTTTTATTTATTAATATGTAGAAATATTTATTGAATTTTTGTCCAATTCTTAGAATTTGTAGTTGAACAAAAGTGGAACTTTTGCGATATTTAGCTATTTTAATTAATGAAAAAGTTTATAAAATTCAGCATAAAATTTTAATATTGCAATTAAGTATTATTGTGTCAATTGACAAACTTTGTTTTATTTTGTGATAAGTTGTGATCTTTGTGAATATTTTTAGATAAGGTTTTAAACTCAAATCACATTTGGGAATAAAAGAAATTAATTTTGGAAAATATAATACAGTACAGAACCCCTTATCCGGAAATCAGAGAACCGGAAAACCAAATAACCGGAACGAAATTCGATAAATTTTCCCGCCATTTTTGAAAAAACAAATGTTTTTCTCCTCATAAGATTTCAAGATTTTTCTTTCTTTTTTGAAAGATGTTTACCTTACCATCATTTTGGAAACAATCATTAGTGTATTACTTCATCGTTTTTTCTTCTTTTCAAGATTATTTCCAAATATATTTTTTTAGTTGAATTTGACAATAAAAAAAAACGGCTTTTGTAGCGATTCAGAAAACCGGAAAAATCAGTTATCCGGAATAGCGATGGTCCCGATCGTTCCGGATAATCGGTTCCCTACTGTATATTCAAATATTTTTGGATACTGTACTACTAGACACAGCAATAGCAAAAGGAAAGGATTTAATTAGGTTTGTTAAAGTAATACGAATGTCTTTCTGATGGATGATTGTTTCTCTTGGGTTTAAGTCTATGATAAATATTGAAATAAATTATTTTTTTTTTATTTGTCTCAAAATTTAACTTTACATATTCATGACACAAAATTTGTTTTAATTATTCGTATAGTAGATTAATGTGATGGCATAATTGATGCTTTGATATCATATTTTCTTATTTTATATGCCCCTTTTCAATTTTCGGAATTTCTCCTGCATTCTAATTTTTTGTACAAATTCATAAGAGGTTGCATTTTCCCACAAATACAAATTTTGTTGTGATGAACTACTAATCTTGCAAAATAGTCCAATGAGGTTTTTCTTCAAGTCACTTTTTAGTGTCTTAATTTCAAACATAATTTTAACTCTATTTTTTCTATTTTTATTGTGCTAAAGTATAATTTATATTTTTTAAGGATGTTGGTGGAGCTGGGCCTGCCAGAGCGTATCCTATTGGAGGTTTGTGTTATTACTTATCTCCACCAGAGAACTTAGCACATATTTTGGAAGACCCTGTTCATGCAGTGCTTTACATAGTTTTCATGTTGGGCTCATGTGCATTCTTCTCCAAGACCTGGATTGAAGTATCTGGATCTAGTGCAAAAGATGTAAGTACTTCTTACTCTGTGCATCATTTAATTTTGTTCTAAAAGTTAAGCTGAAATTGAGATAATTGACATTGAAAGTATCTAGTGTTAAATATCTGCAATGTTTTTCATTTTTGATTTTCAAACTTATTTTTGCAAGTTATCAAAACTTTGTTATATGAGATTTTAAAATTTCAATGATGTAATTTCCTTTGTTCTGAGCATATTAAATCAGGGTGGCCACCCACCTGGAAAACCTTGAAAACCTGGAATTATCAGGGAATTTTTTTATACTGGAAAAAACCTGGAAAAATCAGGGAAATATGGATAAAAACCTGGAAATGTTAAAGAAAAGCTGGAAATTTTTTCTTATATATTTTTTTAATTTCACTAATTTAAATTATTTGCTAATTTTCTTAATTTAAATTGTTTTATCCATTATACCCACATTTTTTAGACGGAAATGTATCTCCAAACAGTTAAAATATCATCTGTTTACTTTTCTTTCATCAAAATTTGCTCCATTATTACCCTGTTAAACTAGAATACAACATAAAATTCTCCCATGCAAATGTAGAAACCTTTGATCTCTATGCAGACTATGGGACTGTGCAATTTCGGAAAGGCAAAGATTATGGTGGATGTGGAAGACGGGGTTAGGATTCGGTTTTTAAATTCTGTCCGTGGGTTTGTTCGCACAATGATTCAAGTTTGTTTGCAATTGAGAGTGGTAATTTTTTATCTATTTTGACAAAATGAGTCAAAATGTTTTTGTATTTTTAACTCTATTAAATTCTCTAAAAATTAGTTGGTTAAAATTTAATAATAATGGATTTTATATTGCACTCTTTTTCTGAAAGCTTTTGAACTCCCATTCAAAGAAATCTGTAAATTATTTTTTCTCAGCAAACCAACCAATCACGCATTTCCCCCTATCACTAACAGCAATGTTTGTCGAAAAATTGTTATAATTCTTGCATTAATGCTAATTTTTTCTATTTCATTTTAACCTTTTATAGTATATTTTTATTTTGAAAAAAGTTTTTTTTAGAACTAACTATATATTAATATCAAATTTTACGGTTTTATTGATAAATATTAGTTTTTTGATTAAAAATTCGAATTGTATGGTTATCACAATATCGAAAGTTCGTAAATGTTGCTTGTATTCCAGAGATGATATTTCAAAACTATTCCTCTTTTTACCTAAAAAAGCTGACAATGACTATGGAATATATAGGAAACATATTAAATGATGTATATACATAAAATAAAATTTTTTTTATTCATATGTGTTTAGTCAGGAGAAGGGAAACGAAACTTAGTGTTTTAGTTCTGCACTGTACAAGATTCCAGTTGTTCAAACAAAAACAATTAACTATGCTAAACTAAAAAACTGTGTGTTTAGATTGGAATTCTTTAAATGTTTTGATTTCAAATAAGAATAAAAATCAAAAAGTATAAATTTTAAGGAATTTTATCTATTTTTTTCTTCTATAGAGTATAGAACTAAAAATTAGACAATTTTACATTTCTAACATTTATTTTTTTATACTGAATCTCTTAAAATAAAAATGCTATTTCAAAATACCATTATTTAAAAATTTCACTTGAGATATTGGTTTAAGGAAAATATGATCAGTGAATTTTATAAAAAGCACTGGTAAGATGAAATGCAGTATACAGTACAGCTTTATATTGAAATGTAATTACAGTGATTCACAAAAGTGTTGATACACTTATGACTTTCAATGAAATAAAACTATCCATTAATTAAAATGAATGTTTCAGAATGTATATTTAATGATAGAAAATGTGTTCTAATCTTAACAAAACTGAAATATTTTAAATGACAAGTTGAAATATTTTAAAAACAAAGGAAAAGTTTATTTTTAAGGAATCAATCATCAAAAAGTGACAAAAACTTTATCCCGCAAAAGTCATACACTTTTAAAGAAAAAACTCAGTCTATTAGTAAATCTAATTTTTCGTTAAATTAACATTTAGTGGAGTTTCCTTTAGCATCTACAATAGCTTTTAAAGGTTGAAAATACGTGTAACTAGTTTTTTTTTTTTTTTTTGTCAGGTGAAATTCGTGCAGAATATTTTTTTAAATTTTATAGGTAACTTTTACAACGCTCAATTGCAAATTTATGAATTTTTCCACAAAATTTATAAATTTAATCTCTGATATGAAGTCCTTCTTTTCAGCATTTTATCACATATTGCACAGTTCAATTGAATACAGTAAACTAATTTAACATATTCATTACTGATTTACCTCTTATGAAGACAAATAATCAAATTTGGTCTATTTTATTACGACCACAAGTCATTTTTAAATGATAAAATAAAATATTACGGAGTTAGCAAGCAAAAATTAAAATATAATTTTGCTATTATAGGTTTGATATTAAATTGCTAATAAAGAAATAAAAAATTAAATGAAAAATAATTAAATAAGAAAAGCAATTGACAATAATTTTAATTCTGAGATCCAAAACATTTAAATGTACGATGACTTTCGTGGGGTAACATTTTTGTTACTATTTAATTAAAAAATTAACTTTTGGCTTTTTTTTAAAAATATTCCGTGCAGTTTTGCTAAGAATAGATTATACATCTTATTTTCAAATACCAATTGTGAAATATTCATTTTAATTATTGAATTTTTATTTCCTATTTCAATCTAAGTTATAAGTGAGTGAGCACTTTTGGGAGTCACTGTAATTATTAAGAATTATTGATATATAATCACCTGAAACGGTTTTCTTTTCCTTAATGAAAATATATTAAACAATACTTATCCAAGGTTTTATTGGTTATTTTGTCATTTTGTCGGTGCACTTTGAGCAAATACTACTTAAAGTAGCACATTAAATTCAATAAAAACAATTAAAATTATTCAATAAAAACAATATATTCTGCAAGCTAAACATATTTTCTCCATGTCTTAATTTTTTAAAAATTAATGTTGTACCAGAACATTAAAAAATAATAAAAATATCATGTAAAAAAATAAAAAATTTTTTCAAGATATGTTTAAAAAAATGACATTTTGAATAAGATATTTTATTATGTTGACACTTTTCTTGTACACATCCTACACTTTATAAGAAAAAAGGAAAAAAACACAAACCTGGAAATTTTAAGATTTTTACCTGGAAAAATCTGGGAAATTTGAAATCTGTTTTGAGTGGCCAACCTATAAATTTAATTCAAATTAGATATAAAATGTTGAATAATAGTTTTACTTTTAGTAGGGCTTTTTCGCACTGAAATATTTTTTTATTCTCGTCTTTTTATATCGATTAGAATTTTTTTTTTTCTTCCATCGTAACCCTCCTCGATCTTTATCTTTCTAAAGTAATAGAGTAGATTAAAGAAATTTTTTACATTTTCATTTAGACTGTTCCCTTTTTGTTGAAATAAGAAACTGCAACCATTTTTTTGCAGTAATGCTTTCTGAAAAAAATTTAAATGCTTAAAATTTGCAAATGACCAGTATTAGATGTCAATTATATATCATATTTTCTGTAATAATGCAGGATTTATATAAAACAATGAATTTTTTCTTTATAGAAATGTCCTAATATATTGCTTTAAAGGTTTTAACTGAATTTGTGCAGAAAGCATATAAAATCAAATAACTAATTTGTATGTTCTGCTACAAGTTAATAAAATTATAGCTTAGTTAACAAAATCAAGGTAACATAATTTTCACTTATACTTTTTGAGCCCTAGAAATGCAATGAAGGTTAGGGAGTTGTCTTATATGCCTTTCATACATTTAGACATGAAGATTTTTTATGGAACTTATAAATTAGGCTTACTTAAAAATGTACCTATTCTATAATATAGTTGAAAATTCAAGAAAGTAATAGTGTTATAGCGTGATTGAAGTTTGGAGATTTTGTAGCATACCATATATTCACCATTTTTTAATTAAAAATAGGAGATGGAACCACAAGTCTACTTAAACACATTCTTGAAAATGCAGTAAATATGTATAAATTGTACTTCCTATAACAATCCACTAAGGAACTTTCAATACATTATTTTCTTTAATATAGGTTGCCAAAACTTTGAAAGAACAGCAAATGGTAATGAGAGGCCACAGAGAAAAATCAATGATTCATGAATTGAATCGATACATTCCAACTGCAGCTGCCTTTGGAGGATTATGTATTGGTGCACTATCTGTTCTTGCAGATTTTCTTGGTGAGTCCTTTCTATTTTCAGTGCTTAAATCTTTTTTTTTTTCTTAAAAAAATAGTGTTTTCTGGATATACAATGATTACGCCAAAATAACAATTTGTATGATTCCCTATTTCTGTAAATTTCGAGTTCAAGCAAAGCAATTACTTTTGATCTTAACATTGAAATGTTAAATTTTAAAATATGTCATTGTTATTAGTGTAAGTAATTATTGTAATGTACTTATAAATGCATTTCAATTTCAAAGATTCATGTTTAATGATTTGATCACATCTGTTGTTAGTTTTTAATTTTACTGACTTTTTTTTTTACGAAAAATATCTAGTATTGCTTTGATAAGAACATTTATAATAGTTTTTTTTGTCCTACTATAAAAGAAAAATACAGTATTAGACGACTATATCTTGTTCCTCATTAATCTGAAAAATGACAGAAATACTTTGGTGATCAATTGATATTATTCTATTTAGCTAAGCTTACTAATTTCATAAAATATGCTGTTTAATAGAGAATTAAGTGTATATTTACTCTAAAATGTGTATCAACTAAATGAAGCCATCTTGTTTTTTATTATTTTTTTTATATTTATTAATTTTTTTTTGTTGCCATAACTGGATGCAAGGAAAATCAAACAAATTCATTAAGGATATCTAAACACATATTAAGGGGGAACTCACTTCCTACTCTACCTGGTCAGGTCTTATTAACATAGGCTAAAAGATGTCAATTAAGTGAAAAAGGAGAGGAAATAAAGTGTCCCATCGAAATAAAGCTACTTCTGATCAGGGTTAGCAGGATATAAATTACTTGATTAAAATTGCAATTTGAATCACTTAATTTTTTTTGAACAAATCATTAATTTAGAAAATAAACTGATTTTTTTTTATAAAAAAAATCAATATTTTTGTTTAATAAATAATTATCAACCGTTTTAAAAAAGTTATTTTCTTTTAATAAATCATTAAGTCGAAAATATTTTTATAGATATGTTTAGGGTGTGATTTTTCTTAAAGTCTGATTTCATTGATAATGAATGTTTTAACAAGAAATAATGAAAAGGTAAATTTTTATATTTAAAAAAAATACTTCTAAATAAATTAAGTTAGAGACATATAAGAGAAGCGTTTAACTGTGAAATTATAATTTTTCATTATCATTGTGTAAAATAATTTGCTGGAAATTATGCACATTTATTATGCCCCATCAATTATACCTGTTAAGTTTTATGGTTATTTGAATACTTTAAGTGCTTTTAAAGCATATTAAATATGTACTTTTTACCAATATTGATGAAAAACTTGTTCTGTCCAGAAAAACTAAATTTTTTTTAATGTCATTAGAGCTACACTATTTTATTCTGCATTGGATATCGAACTATCAAACTGCCTCCCTGTCTTTAAAATTTTAGGATGTTTATCTTAAACAAAAATAACCATGATTTATTTCAATGATTAGTTATTAATAATTAAGAAAATAATTTTTAAAACATTTTAGTAAGAAATATTTAGAGTTAAAATTGTACAGTTAGAATGTTTTAGCTATATATTTTTTTCAAAATACTTTTTATACATTTTATTTGATCATTTGGCTAGTAAATATAAAAAAATCAGATTTGAATCAAAATGGATTTTTTTAAAACAAAATTTGAAAAGAAAAATTATGAATTCTGTCAATTTTGCTTCTTTTAATATCTAATATATGTCATGTGTATATGTATGACTTGAAATATATGATGTTATGTACTATTTATCCAACCCTGGAGGACATTAGCCTCAATATAATCCTAGGTTCCAATGATAGTAGACTTTAAATTCTGCCACAAACTGCTACTTTTGCTTGGTATATACAGTCTTGCTAAAGATAGCCCTCATGTTTTCTTGGGGCCACCAAGGACAAGCTATTCATGGCAAGCACTCTAACCAACACTATGAAGTTTTTGAAAAGTAAATTGAGGCAGAAAAAGAAGGAAAGTAAATTGCCCTGCTGGAAAATCTGACTAGGGCCTCCAATTTTCTCTGCAAATGGCACTAAATGGATTTTTTGAACTTTTGATTAGACTCCAGATTTTGACTCTAGAACTTTTTGATTAACGGTAGCTTCCCACACAATTAATGAGCCTTCACCTTGCTGTATAATGCCGAAATCCTCTTTTGTCATGCCATTGTAATATCACACACAACTTTCAACAGACATGTCAGATTAGCATAGAAATTTTTTCCTGCAGAAAATGAGGCAAAATACTGAATTTTTTACTAATTCTTGATGCGAAAATTGGTGAACTCTAGTTAAAATCAAATTGTTGTCGGTTGAAAATCACTAATTTCTTCCATAGTATGTAAAAATTAGAAATTTTCTATTTATTATCTAATTAATCAGTTATGGGATAAACATTTGTTAGAGAGTAAAATGGTTAGAGTTAGATGTACCCTACCTTCCTACTCATCTCTGTTTAATAATGCTGACTTCGGGGTATAAGTTATCCAGATTTCTAGTAGATATCAGTGGTCAAATCCCACCAACATCTTTTTTTGCTTGGATGTAGTCAAACATGATTCTAATTCTTTGTTATTATTTTTCTAGGCGCCATTGGAAGTGGTACTGGTATTTTACTAGCCGTCACCATCATTTACCAATACTTTGAAATCTTTGTAAAGGAGCAGAGTGAAATGGGAGGAATGAGCACGTTACTTTTCTAAATTGAACTTTATATTAAAATCATATTTCATTAGAAACAGTACATGCTGTACCTTTCATCTCACACGAAGAAGAATAAAAAACAATGAAAGTGTTGTCTTCTTTCAATAACGAAATCTCTCTTGTTGAATCATGTTTTTATATAAATGCTTTTGACCCAACTATTTGTGATTTCACAATTCATTCTAACACTTTGAAGTTTTCTCTTTTAATGTCATTGACGGAGAAGTATTTCTTACTTTGTTATGAATTTGTGGGTTGATTTTAAAAATGTTTTTTAAGTTATTGACAATATTAAAAGAGTGATTTTAGTAGCTCTTGCATGAAGGAAAATGAATTCATAAAATAAAAAGCAAAAACCTCACTTAGAGTGCCTTAAACTTTGAGTAAAGCTTTAATTTTAAACCATAGGCACTAGTTTACTGAAAAGAATTGTTTGAATTTTAAAATAAACAAATACTTAAAATATTTTGAAAAAATTACGTAATTTTTTAAAAGGCTAAGTTGACCTGGATAAAAACATTGGAATCATTGAATAATTAATTTTTAGGAGTCCAAATAGATTGGACTAACTTTTCAAATATTTAAAGATTGAAATAAAAAAGCTGTTTTAATTTTAGAAAACTGCCTTTCTTACATATTTACATTCTATGCCATTTCCATTATTGGCAGTTATTCATAACTGTTACAAACTAGCAATAGTTACAAAAAATATCATTATTTGCTAAAAAAGCGTTTTTGAATATTAACCCTAGATATCTTATGATTTTAGATATTTATTTCACTAAACACTCGGTAGAAAGACTTTTTTCTGCTTCTTGGTTTTTAAAAATTTACTAAGGAGATAAGGTTTTTCTAATTTTAGTTATTTCTGATGTCATCCAATTATACTTATTCTAATAAATTTAAAAAAATAAACATTGCTATAATATTTTCTCTTTTTACTTTGATTAATATAACTGTGTTAGTAGGACTTTTAAAGAATTACGGTGTTCAATTCATCATAATATGTAGTTTGGAAATGTGCATGGGTGTCCCAGCTAGGGTGGCAATTTTAAAAAAAGTGACTTTTTTTAAAATTATTTATTTTGTTTAATTATTACATGTGTGCCTGGAATAACACATATGGCAATGCCCTTATTTCATTGTTTTGATGAAATTTCCAAATACCAGTTTTGTATGATTTTGGCTCTTTATAGCCTAAAATGGTTTATGGATATAAATCTTTTGATTAAGAAGCATTCAGTAAAAGGTGGTAAAAGTATCAAATTGCATGAACTAGATCAGTACTCCCCAAACCTTTTTATCGCTGTGGATGGGTGAATGCTTGATAATTTTACCATGACCTGCACAAGGGAGGGGTGAACGTTGATTGTTATTGTTGGTTGTTTTGATTCAACAATTTTAATTTAAATGTATTTAAACATGCCTTTAGAACAAAACACAGTTACATGCGTGGTATGGGTACCTTTAAGTGATAAATCTTAGTTTTTCACAGATTAAGTTTTATCTCGGCTCCCGGTTAACCTCTCGTCCATAAAAAGTTTATCAAACCTGAAAGAAATTTACAAAAGTAAAAAAAAAATGGAAATACTGTGATGTTTCTTGGGTGACCATTATCATTGGATTCATGACCAGTACCCGTTTGTGACCCGCAGGTTGGAGACCAGTGAACTAGATGATCACATCTTGTCTTCTATCTTGTTAATCTACAGGACAGAGATGAAAATAGAAAGAAAAATTATGTTGTTCTTTTTCAGAGAAGCAGATTTATGTCACAAGCTTACTAGACTCTTTTAATGTTAATATGTGTATTGTAATTCATATTACTTGCAACTATTTCAAATCTCAGATGGTTTTAATAGTAATTTAGGAATTAATAAAAATCAAAGCTCTAATGTTAAAGATAAGGCAAAGTTTACCTTCATATTTTCAATGCAGAAATTAGATCCATACTTTTATACAACTTAACCTAAAATATTGCATGTGAGCTTGGTTGAATACTGGCAAAAAATTTATAATTTTCAGGACAGTAGAAGAAACTGAAAACCCAGTAGAAATAGAAAAAATTAGACCAGATATAACTAGTCAAAGAGAGCTAGTACATATATAATGAAATTAACCAAGTTTTGTCAGTTTTTTTATTAAACTTAATAGAAGAATGTGCTTTTATATAACATAATCAAATACATTATTTTTGTATTTAATTCATTTTACTATAAATTTTTTCTGTTAAAATTTGAGCAAGTTTAAACTTATATTTGGTTTAGATTTAATATGTTACTAAAATTAACATCCTTTTATTCTTTCAAAATTGTTTTCACATTTTTTTAATTTCCTTTTATTACTTCTAAAATCTGTTTGAAATTGTTATATATTATACATAGCGTTTGAATCTTCACTTAAAGTAGCAGAGCCGTCATTATTTTTTCATGCTTTTCTTTTTTGTTACAAAGAAAGGTTTTTTTTCTCATTAATTTTCTTTCATTTTGAAAATGATACTCGCACAAATGTTTTTAAAATTCCAAGCGTTTAAGTACCCTTTCAATTTGTATTAAAATTCATTTTACTTTAAGGATAGCATTCATTTTTGTAGCTGTTTTAAGGCTTAGTTGGTGATTTTTGTTAGGATTTAAAAGTTTAGTTTATGATCAAGTTAAAAATATAATTATGCTATCCAATATATGTGCAGTTGCAACATTCAGAAACTGGTTCCAAAGAAAAACGAATTAGCTATTATTGTTTTCCAAAACAGGATTCGTTCCCAAAAATTTGGGAAGAGTTATGTAAAAGTATCTGCTTGCTCAGAACATTTAAAAAAAGTTTTTGTGAGGCATTTCAAAGGTGAATTATTAGGGTACTTTGGGGTTATCGCCAAAAGGTAACTTCTGCGCCCATAACCACAAATTTTATCATATTTACTGGGTAATTCTTGACACGCGAGTTAATTTTCAAGAATATGGAAAAGTTACAAAACTGATGAATTGGAAGCAAGTGGGATTCCAACACTTTAAAGTGAATAACCGATATAATTTTGTGGTTTCTGAAACTGGTGCACATACTCAAAACATAGAACGATTGTGAGGTTCCGCGAAACAAACACATCGAAACTACCCGAAAATACTTGCATTTTTTTTATGTGGCAACGACTGCACAAGGATAATAACTTGTTTGCTCTTTGAAAGCTATCGAGGACTTTTGACCGCCGAAATGATTTATAATAATATGTATGGTTAGGTTCAAGAATAATTCTATGTGTGATTACAGAAAAAAAAGAGGTTTTTACTTTGTTTTGATTACTTATTTTGCATTTTTATTGCGTATTTTCACTCTTACATTTTTGTTATTTGATAAATATAATGTGTTTATAATGTTTATTTTGGAAATTGCTTTTCATTATGATGGCGCTAATTTTCGAGAGCGTTGACAGGTCGACAGGACAATCCTGAAGTACAGCATTGGGTTTACCCAAAAAGAAGTAAATGCTATTCCTAGTCAAAATTTGTCTCTTTCAAATATTGTTAATGAATCAAATAGATCCAAGCGCTATAGAAAAAAGAAAGAAATCCGTAAAAAGATTTAGTTGAAAGCATTTTAAAATCTACACCTGGCATTTCCAAAAAAATAACAAAGATATTAATTCTGAATGAGGATGAAGACTACAAGAAAGAGATGTTAAGGTTCAATACTATTTTGATTGAGAAAAATTTACCAAAAGAATGAAATAACAAGAATACATAAGGGGAATGAAAGAAAAATTATTGGTCGAAAGTATTTACGTGGGTGCCACTCTTCGGTCCTGAGAATTGAAATCAGTCTTGTAATAAGATCCAGTGGATTGAATTCAATCCTCCAATATTTATTTCCCATTTGTTTTTAAATTATAAGTTTCAAAAAAAAATCCCCACCCCTTACTCTTAGCTATTTTTTTCATTAATTTAACAATTCAAAAGTAAATTTTGTTCTGTTAAAATAAACAAATATATATATGTAGGATTTTGTGGAACAAGAGAGGGAAAAAAACAATAGTTTTATAATGAAACTTAACATTTAATAAAAAAAGGAAATAAGTTTAGCAGCGATATCATGACCGGTGAGAGCTGCCTACACGCAGTGTTGCCGGATCAAGAATGAATGTTCAATCAGATAGTTCTATAGAAAAGAGTAAGAGTTATTAATTTATTCGAGACTTTTGCGTCTGGTTTCTATGGCACCGTTGTTACCAGGGCTTTCCGTTCTGGCCTGGCTGGCGCCTTTCAACGAGGAAGTAGATGTTGCAATTCGCCCAGTTATTACACACACGCACATATATATATATATATAAATTTTTTTAAAACATTAGCTATTTTCAATTAATGATGTCACTTCAGCATCTGCTTGAGTTCAACAATTGGTGTAAAGTGATATACAAGGTTAGCTGTTATTTTAGATTTATTTACTGTAAAAAAAAAAGAAATTTCGAATTTTTTTTAGAAAAAATAAGTTATTGATGTATGGACCATTATCATGGAAAATGAGTTAATTTTCAGAGAAATTCTGTTAAATAATGCTAGACCATATTAATTGGTCAAAAAATAAGTTCAGGCTTGAAATTTTTACAGTGGCACCCTTGTATTTACTTCTGGTCAAATAAACTGCCTTGCAATTCAAAAAGCAACGAAAGGGCTTCACAATTGATTACGAGAAAAGTAGCTGGACAATTATTTTCCGTCTATTGCTAATGCTACGAATGCTAAAATAGTATTTGAAGAAACTAAAAACAAATTTATTTGTGGCGAAATGTTTTTGCATTATTTAGCTTAGCATACAAAGATGCCAAATATATAAAAATCTAAATTTCAAATTTTTTTGTTGCAAAAGCTCTAGTAGGGGTGTGAAACTCACCAAATTGGATATTCTGGGCATGAATTCAACTATTGCCTTGCGTGCAGTATTTTGAAAATCTTATTTTTATTTTAAAAAAGAAGTATTTAATTACCCCTTCTAGCTTTATCAACAATTAGATAATGGTCCAGGCAAAACTGATATTTTTCCGGGTATCCAAAAAGAAGTTTTAAGTTTGATAAAGCACAAATAAAAGCTATTAACCGAAGGAGAGAAATTGTCCGCTTTATCAATTGATGAAATTATCAAAAAAATTGACCTGACATCAAACTTATCTTATAATTTTACAATTCTAAATATCCATTTCAAAAGTAGTTCAAAACTAAAACGGAAACTGCTATTTTGTACACCAGGGATATATATTAGTAGGGCACAGCACCTTTAAGTTCTTTTGTAAATGTCCAAATTATTGTCAAAATTCCTTTCGCCAGAGTCATCCCAGAAATTTCATAACTTTTAAATTCTAAAATTCCAGTACAGATATAATTCGAAGCCTTAACCATAGAGATTATTAGGATTGATAAACAACTATTCTCTGATTAGGTTCTTTTTATACTGAAACCCTATTTGACAAACTAATTCCTTTAGGCTGTGATAATAATACCGCCAAAAGTTAAACTAGAAATCAAATCATTTCGTTCATTGGACACTTAAATTAAATTCTAGATGGATTAAATATGCTGCTCTAAATATCTGTGCCAGTCAACGAACTATAATGTTTTAATTTAAAAACTCTTCAAACTTAGAATAAAAAGAATTTTAATAAGCTTATTTCACATGAAACACAAGCATTACAGAAGTTTGTTTACTTAAGTCACGAAGTTCTATAAATTAGAGACCTTGGTATTTTATAATTCACATAAGTACATCGAACACTAATATTTTATTTAAATTATCGAGCATACATCAAGTTCTTAAACTGATGCTATAGCAACTATTACTTATTCACGGTGTTTCGTTATAATTGTACTTCATATATATATTTCTAAGAGCCCTTGGCAAAAATGAAGTGAAGAAAGTAGGCAAATTAAGAGTTGTAAATTAATTTGTAATAATAATGGAAAAATAAACGCTATCGATGTATGAAAAATCACTAATACGCAAGGTGGTTGTACAGAACATCTACACCTATTTGATTGCATGATTGAGAGAAAAGATTTTAATGAGGAAACATATTCTAGTTTAATAAATCAATATCAAAAAGGTTTTGATGTTACATACGTCCAATTTTCTCTATATTGAATGTTTGAAATATTGAATGAATGGATTTTGAATGTTGCTTTTTACTCGCTTACTACCCGCTTTTCAAAATTATTTTAAAATTTGAAGTAGTATAGGACGGAACAAAAACCAGAGTTTAATTAAAGCTCATAGAATAGTTCCTGGATTATAAAATTTCAAAAGAGTCGTATATTTATATTTTCATTTCTTAACTATTCGATCAGATTCGTTCATATATTTTTATTTTTCCACTTAATACATAACTTAAAGTGATGTAGCATACCGTAAAATTCAAAATTTTTTCTATCACATATAAATTACACAAATTTTTTTTAAATAATTATTTTATCATTTTAAATAACTTTTTAATAATTATTATACATAAATAATTGTTAAAAAAATTATCTGTGAGTTTTATAATTGTGTGAAATTAGTTTTTAACTCGCTTCAAATCTACTCAAGATATGGTGAAATACTAAAAAACTGAAGAGCCCAAATTCTTGATCGCTCTCTTGAAAAAATTATTTTGATGTCATATTCTCCTGATTGCGGTCATCACCCATATACAGGGTGTCTCAGTTAAGCGTTTCAGAACTTCTAAGAGGGGTAGGGGGCATCCTGACGACTCGAAATCATATAACAATGTGGGGTCGGAAATGCTTTCCTGAAGCGTTGTACACAGAAGCACCATAAAGAAAAGAGACCGTAAGTGAAAAATCGCTATAATAATACATTGAAAAAAATTATATGGCCTCCTTGGTCACCCGACCTATCATTTCTTGATTTCTGGAGTCATACGAAAATACTGGTTTATGACACCCCTGTTGATAATGCTGGTTGCAAGAATCACAGTAGTTGCCTGCGAGATATGCCTGGAGTATTGCAGAATGTTCGAATGTCCATGCGCCGGAGATGTGAGGTGTACATTGTAACCGGTGGCAGAAACTTCGAACACTTACTTTGGCCCATGTACCATATAATTTTTTCAATGTATTATTATAGCGATTTTTCATTTACGGTCTCTTTTCTTTATGGTGCTTCTGTGTACGTCACCGCTTCAGGAAAGCATTTCCGACCCCACATCGCTATATGATTTCGAGTCGTCAGGATGCCCCCTACCCCTCTTAGAAGTTCTGAAACGCTTAACTGAGACACCCTGTATAATAGTCAAGAATCGAAACTTGCCTAAATGGTATTTTTATTAATCTAAAATGCGTATTTGTGTCTTAATTCGTAATTTAAATAATAGTTAGCATTAATTAATTCGCATATCTGAAGCCTAGTCATCGAAAAAGAGTTGGAAGATAGCCATTTAGTACGCGGAAATCCGATTATAAGAACGTAAATGATAATTTTTTTTTTTAACAATTGCAGCTTTTTTTCACAATAACTAAGTTGTATAGCAATATTTTGAAGAATTTCGATAGCAAAATGTATTTTTAAATTTTTTTTTGACCCAATACAATATTTAAATGGACTATATTTTCTATAAAATAAGAAAGAATAAGAAAATGAAACATTTTCAAAATGATGCGGGATGGTTTATTCATCTTTCACTCTTTCTATTCAAGTAAAAAATATTTGATGAATAGCTTAGCATTGTATATATGTCGGCCTCATACACGAATAAAATTATTTTCGAAGCCTATTTGCTTTGAAGTATTTATTGTTTAATGTCTTTGTAAAATTCTATTTCTTATATTTTTGACAAATTTCATGTACTATTTGTTCTTTAATGCTGGTAAGAATCGTAAAAATAATTAATGTAGTTTTAGTAGTGATCTGAAACCATGCATATTGACATATATATATCTTTTATTTGTATATACATTTTATTATCTATTGTATATTTATCTATATCTTTTCTATTATTGTTATTCTTTTCAAGCCGATGAATTTTGTTTATTGGTATTAACATAAACTTGAATAATGGTAAGAATTCCCTCCGTCACACAACACACAGAACGTTTTTTTAAAACATTGTATCACACTTTTCTTAGTTTTTGTGCGAGTGAGCGTTGGAGCATTGATTGGATTCAAGAACTGATTGAATGAATTGATTGATGTTTTCGAGTCCCAATGAAAAGAGAGGGGGAAAGAGAATTGAAAAAAATATAGTGGGTTCGAGTTTTGAACAAAGAGTCGGGTCGGAGTTTGAACAAGTCAGAGTGGCTTCAAGTTATGTAAAAATCAAATGATAGTAGGTTCGAGTACTGGTCAAATGATAGTTGGCTCGATTACTGATTAAATAATAGTGTGTGGCTTCGAGAGCAATAAAAAGAGAGTCAGTTCGGGTACCGATAGAAAGATGGTGGGTTTGAGCATGGATCAAAGGAAAGTAGGTTCGAAAACTCGTGTATCCAATCAAATCTGATTTGAAAAGGGTAATAATAATCCCAAGCTTTAAAAGCTCTAATGTTAACATTTATACACAACCACGTGATTAGACGCAACCATGTGATTAGCTTCAAGCATGAACGATAATATTTAATGATATTCCACTCTGACGTCATCACGATCCTTTTTTTTCAAGTTTCTTCTGGCCATATGAACTCCAGACCTTTTTAGCAATGTTTAAATGAAGCAGTTAGTTGATGCAGTAGATTTGAATCTTTGACACTGTATATGGTATTGAACTCTGACATATTTTTATTTAGCTCTGTATGAAAATACCAGTAGCATGAAAGAATAATAATTCTTTGTGAGTTATTGTTTCAAAGCTGAGTTTTAATGCTTCAAAAATGATATATTTTGGTTCACAGGCCATAATGTTTTAACGTCAGGCATTGGCTCTCGTTCACTTGCCCTGGTATACCATATATATATGGCGGAAGTGTTGCTCTTTAACATTACCTGGTGGGCACACCTGTGAATCGTAGTTACGGAGTGAGCCACATTAAATACGCATTAAATTTTAAAATTAAATTACATTAAATTTTAAAATAATCGATTTGATGAATCAAAAAATTAGAATTTTTAAATCCATCAAATTAATTTAGTTAGTAATGCTAGTCTCCTAACAACTCTAATTATATATTTGTTTCAGGCGTATAACCTTTCCGCTGTTGCGAACCTTTTGGGGATTCATTATTCGCAACAATTTTACATTGCTAAGTAGTAATTACTAAATGCCTAAAAGCAATTAGCTTTACATTTCTAGTAGTTTGTAACATTTGCTGAATTAGTGTTGTCAGACTGGAAGCATTGTATTACAAAGTATTAGTAAATTGCGGAATCATTTACTAAATTATTATTCAGCAAAAATGTTGAGCTGCATAGTTATAATATTGAAAACCACTTTAGAACTATTTGATTAAGGAATTCTTGAACTAAGTTACAAATTTGAACAGAATATTGGTATGAGGTTGAATTAACTACTGATACTATTTTTTTTAAGCAACCGTTCGATAAAAAATTTCCTATATATTGATCTCAAACTATTATGTGTCGTTCAATGCACTATTAATAAAATTATACTGTAAATTGTTAAAACATTTTGTTTTTTACAAAGTAATTCCGAAATTAAAAATATTGAATTTTATTACTCTTCCAAATATTTTATAGTAGCATATAAACAAAAAAAACTTTATCGTAAAAAATTACAATAAAAATTGCTTTTATACTTAAGTAGATAAAAGCAAGGCGTCTTGTATGATATCATTATTCCATTTTCTGATTCACCGATTCAAGAAACAGGATAGACAAAACCTCCATAAAAAAACATTTTCTGCATTTATGGAATAAAATTATTGGAAAATGACAGGTGTTATTCGAAATACATCATAAAGATTTAATAATTTGTTTAATAATGGCAAAGAAATACGATACTTACCTTATTTTTGATTCAGACTTGTACAAACTTTATAATATAATTTCGGCGAAACAACAATCAATGCACTGTTGAAAATTAAAACAAATGACAAGTCCAAACACATGATAATCAGACAAGCAAGATGTTTTGAAAATTAGTGACTTAATAAAAAAAAATTAACAAAAAGCTTTTAAGTAATTCAGAATAGTTTGGATTAAAAACACTAGCCTGTTGCCAGTTGTTTTGTAATTAAACCACACAAAGCAAAATGCTATTTTTTTTTAAATTTAGTCAGTTGTGAAAAAATCTCCTATACAGTACGTAAATGAAACAAATAACTAAATGTCGGTATAGTATTCTAAAATTTAACCCAATCTCTTTGAATGCCGGTTAATTTTTTTTTTTTAAATTTGTAAGATAAAAACGAAATACTGTATATATAGACGAAAACTTAGTTTGGGGCAGAATACAAGAAAATCTGAATTGCAGAGAAAATAGAATTTTAATTCAGATTTCAAATTAAATTTGAACAGATTTTTAAATATCATAAATCAAGGTGTAGCTAGGTAAAGAATGTAATATTTACTAATGATTATGATTACTAAATAATCAAAAAAGTTTATTGAATTAGTGATAAATTGGTAACCAGTATTAGACCTTAAAAGCTGAAAGTTATAATTTGCTAATTATTTCACAGAAATGAAGCTGTTTTAAAAAAACCCAACTCTATTGAAAAACACATTGATTATCTTGCAAATTAGAAAAATTCGATTTTCTTGTCCCTTTTATAACAAAAGTTGTATTCATAACGTACAATAAAAATTTGACATGCCACAATTTCGTTTTAAGGAGGATTTTAAACAAGAAACGTATTAAATATGGATTACCATTAGACAATCTCTAACACTATCTGACTAAAAGTATCCAAACACACACCTAGGATTTTAAGTTCCAAAGACTGTGACTGGAGACATGAATCTCTACTGGAGTTTCGTATCTTACAACAATGTTAGTTTCAAGGTCAGGGATGCATGTAACCAGGGCACAACTTAGTCTAATTGGAGCACGGGGTAAAAACTTCCTTGGGGGCCCCCTTCTGCATCACCACTTCAGTAATAAAGAACCGAAGGAGGTATTTAAATTTCTTACCTCATTATAGATATGTAACACTAAAATTGATTGGAACCTAAAATAGCTATAAAGTCCCCGCCCCTCCAATGGTCAGACGAAATGTCGTTCTGTCCATTTTATTAATTTTCAAACAATTTCATGTCCATCATGGCGAATGCAGTTTTCTGATTGTTAACTTTGTCATCTAGCTGCGAAATTTTTTTATCCTTCTTGACAGTAGGGCGGATTCAGCTAAATTTTCGCAATTACGATGGCTCAATTAAGCCAATCAGAAACCCATACTTTTGTAAACATATCGCATTTTGCAATATGTAAAAATAGAGGCTATTGATTGGCCAAATTTGTCCATCGTAATTGCGAAAATTTAGCTGAACGCCGCCTAGAAAGCCATGAATTTACGAAATATAGATATTTCTTGTGTTCATACGATAGAGTAAGGAAGAAGCTAACATAAATCTGACGGATTTTACATTGCACTGATATTTTGTTAAAAAAACAGTTCATTAAAGAAGGAAACGTAAAATAAATTTTCTATTCGATTTTGGGGGCTCTGCATGTAACCTACCTTTACATCTACAGTTTGCAAAGAGAGATTTTGAGCGCGTTGATTGGATTTCTCGTCAAAACCTTCTGTTACGTCTTTTTTGTAGCTCCTCCCCAATATCATTCCTTCAAAATTTGTTTACAAAATATAAATCAATCACAAATCTGTTCTAGTATATTTCCCATACTAATTTTAAGACAAATGTTTAAGTTTTGTACAGAAAGTAAAATAGCGTCATCAACGGTCTTTTAATAATAGCATATTTATTGAAAAATAGTTTGCTTTAAATTTTATTCTTATATTTCTTTTATTTGTGTAAAATATTTTTTTTAACGTTTCAGTGCAATATTTTTTAATATTAATGCTATAGATTTTAGGTAAATAAAAGAAAAACGACAAATTTTTGGTAAAACATCAAATTACTACAACAATAATTATTAAATATAAATTGTGAGCACATATTTCAAAGGTATTTTTAGCTAGCTTTCATATAATAAATTCATTGATATTCAACTTGAATAGTATTATGAATCTCTTTATGCTCTTAGAAATTAAAATCTTTAACTTAAATTGACAAGAATGACTACAAAATAAAAACTATGCTGGTTCAGTTTAAATTTATTATGAGATATTAAAATGTATCTAAACATTATTGTGAAATTAGTTTTGATTCTTGGATTTTAACATGTCTTACAGGAAAATATTCTAAAATGTTAGAATTCAACCAAAAAATTATACATCATTTATAATTAAAATTTATTTTATATCGAATAGCATATAACAAGTATTACAAGTATACTTTTTGTATAAGTATAACACGCTACAAGAAAATAAAAGTATATAATAAAGTAGGAGAATATAGTTATTATTATCTTATAGATTTCCTATTTTACTCCTCAATGCCATTTCCATCTTTAGTCAAAAACTCGAAGTCAGGTGTTTGATTATTATGGAAGGTCAGCGTTTAGTAAAGTAAATAAATACAATTCATAAAATGAAAGGATAGAAACAGATATTAAAAAATAAAGCTTAGATAAAGATTTCTAATGTTTCACAAAAATAGTTCTTGAAATAAAAGAATATTTAACTGACACGAGGAAGCATTTGATGTTTTAAGATTTGCATACTTCATTTATGCAGACTTTTTCATTTAATTCTAAAATAAAAGAGTGCGCCTCGTGCTGAATAAATCTGCTTAAAATTAACAAAGCCGGTAAAAAAAAGTTACACTGATTCATTCGTTGCATAAAGAAATGAAATTTTTTTATCAGTATATAAATGGAATTAATAATTAAAACCAATTTCAAAACAAACCAAGCAAAAACTTAAGAATTAAGCAAAGAGTTTTTTAAGGAATAGTAATTACAACAAATATTTATCAATTTTTGGAGCACATCATGCTTATGAATTTCTTAATTAAATTTACTATGCGCGCAAGGAAACTTTCTAATTAAAACATGCAATTTAGATCCATTAGTTGAGAATCTTTGTCCTTGAGGTTTTGAAGTTCTGGAATTCTATTTCGTATTTGTCTGTTTTCAAAATTCCTTTACCCAGTTATCGCTATCTCCTTAATTTAGAACATTGCTTCTAAGGGCAATAATGTTAGTTGAAATAGTTTCTATTTCATTTTTAAATAAAGAAGGCAGTTTCTCAGGCAAAAAAACTGGCTTTTCAAGTTTGGAAAAGGAAAGGCTGTAGTACAGAAATCGCTCTATGCCTAAAATTACAAGCATAGCAGAATGCAATAGCCATAAGTTACCGAAGGCGGTGCAGAGAAATGCAATCAGCACGCTCAAAATCTCTCTTTACGAACTGTAGATGTAATGGTAGGTGACATGCGGCTGATATAGCCTGGTTGGTAAAGCGTTGAACTCATGTTTGTGAGAAATCGAAACGAAACCCTGTGTATTAAATGGTGACGGGAGCACGTTAAATCTGTCGGATTGACAAAGTCCTCCAAGTTCCCATAACAAATCAATACCTCTGGGGTACTGAATTTGAGATTGATCGTTCTCTGGTTCAAGTTAAAATAACGATCTGTGGATGAATGAATGGATGTGTGTATAGGTCCGCTCTGTAAAATGGGCTGTGACGTGTATGTATGGCGGAAATCTTATTCTTGGCATCAGATGGCACCATTGAAAAACAAGAAACGCGCCCTCTGCCTTGAAATTGCTTGATTTCCCAATCAGGTTGAAGGCAATAAAAACAATAACAACGTGTAAGTTTCAATCGTTTCCTGATTGTTATGAACAGAAACCGTCAATTAAATTTCCGATAATTTTTCTACTAACTGAAGTGCTTAACCGTTAACAGACTAATGCCCCCTAAGCGATATTGCATTTTGGCTAATTGTGTTCAATACCAAGCATATGACGGTCAAAATTGTTTTATTTTTACCATACTTGTTGTTGTCATTTTTGAAATCAACTTAATTATTATTCACCAATATAAACTACAATTATAATTATTTATTAAAATTAATCATTATGATTATACCTGGTGAGAAGTAAACTTGAAATACTTCTTAACCATTAATGTTTAAATTTCTATTAGAGTTGTTTGTCTGACGACAAACAAGTTTAAGTCGTCTTCTACTCGTGGCATAAACAATATCCATATTATCACTAATAGTAAATGATAATTTTGATATTTTTTCAACTAGTTAATAGGCTTATATTTTAATCGGAACTCTGTACCGTATACCAATGTAAATTCTAAATGTTTTCTAAATGATGCAAGCAAAATTTGTCGTCCTGTTGCTTTCACGCGAAATTTTCATCATTTTTAGATAAGGGACAAACCTAAGATAAAAATAATAATAATAAAAAAAAAGAAATTACTTGTCTCAAGTGCACTAAAAAGAAGAAAATGGTGTTATATTTGTCAGATTTAAAGTGAAAAACGCAATGCCATCATTTTCGTAACAAACTTTTATCACCATCTAAAGTTGCTTCAACGTTTATAATTAGTGATGATCCTCGCATTTTTAGTTTTACGTCTGATAAAGATAAATTTTTCTGCTTTTTCAGAGTACTTTTTTTTTCTTTTTTCTTATATTAAATGCTTGTTTCAAATGTTTTTCTATTCGCAATTTCTTTCTTTAGTTAGCAGATTTGTTTTTTTCTTTTTCATAGAAACCACTTTTAACGAAAATCATGTCGTAGCAGCTTATCTGTCAATACGGTCATTAAATCAGTTGTCCTTTTCTTTGTTGCCAGTTAAGAAAAAAGAAAAACGTTATCCTAATGGAGAGAGCCAGTTTGCATGTAAGTGCACGCCAAATGGATGCCAAGCTCCCAGCGCTAACGTGTATCAACTAGGTCAATTCTCAATTAAAGAAACTGATGAAAGAATATTTCTTGCAGACTATTTTCTTTTACATCTAAACGGCGAATCTCGCATTTGATTTGTTAAGAGCATGTCAGCATAAGACGCACCATTTTTAGTGGTTCAATCAAATTCAATGTTTTTGCAATGTCATATAGTTGCTTCTTTTTCAAGAATTATATTATAGTTTCTTCTTATTTACCGAAATATGTCGCCATGTTTGGGATTCCAGTATGACTACGAAACTATAACATTTTTTAATAATTCTATGATATATATAGTAAAATATAGCACGAATTAAATTTCTGCCTGACGTGTTTAACTTTTGAAACTTTTACCTTGTTTTTGAAAGCATATTTGTATAATTTGATAACAAAATAAAACAAAACTATATGTAGTCGCGAATGATTATTTAAATCTTATACCGCAATAGTCTTTTCTCAACTTGCAACGGACTACAGTTTAATTTTCAAAGCTGATTTATCTAGTATTGGTTGGTTTTCATGAATTGAAATTAATTTTCAGATAGTAAATATCTGGATTACGAAACGAATGAGACTTAAGCCAGGAACTCTAATTTCAGAATGTTTAAAACAGTGTTACGAATTATAAAAACGCCAGTTGATTTCATAGAGAACTATTTTCGCTCTTATCAAATCTGCGTTCTTCAACTCCAGATAAAACTTGTATCTTAACTGATTCAAGGGAATAAATTACAAAAATTTATTATAAAAAAAATATGCATAATGTTTCTGAAGAAAAAATTACCACAATCTCACCTTGTGAACTGTAAAGCAAAACCAAAACTAAACTTTTCTCAGGTATAATTCGATAAAAAAAATTGAAAATACGCAAACAATATGACAATCTGTATAAAAAATAATTCTAAATAATAATGATTGAAAATATGCAAACGATATTTTTTGATGCAATACTTTACATACGTAGTATAATTTTTGAAAATTATTAAGTTAAAACGTTAATAAATCCATTTGTCAATGGGAATGAATAAAGATAATCTAAAACATTTTCTGAAATTTACTAATTTTTTTTATAAAACTATCAATTTAAAATCAAATGAAAAAAATTAATCAAATTAAAAAAAAATTCGAGAAGAAAACATTGTGTTCCAAACAACAAAATTTTATAGATAAATAAGCATATTATTATTCAGAATAAATATTAAATATTGTTATATATTGATGTACAGTGTGTTGCTAGGATATTCGTCCTTAATATCTATATTTTAAATTCTGAAACCAGAAAAAAAAATAAAATAAAAAATATATGCAGAGTGTTTGAATGCCTGAAGATATCTGGAGGTGCTTTTAACAATAGTTTTTAACGTCTAGTTTGTTTTTTTCCGTTAATGAAGCAGGTTTTGCTCTGTTTTCCTTAGTAGTGATTTGGCAGATTTCGAAAGCGTTTTTATCTGGTACAAATACTAATTTGCGATCCTTAATGTTACCTTTTCTTACTTCAGTTTGAAAAGGATATAAATATTTATTAAGAGTGGTAAATACTGATTTTCTTGTATTCTGGTTTTGAAAACTAAATTGAAATCATATGTTAATTATCATTGATGAAATATATTTTAAAGATTTATAATTTTTTACGAATCGTTATGCAGGCAATTTAAGATTAGATGAGTAAAATGGTTAAGTACGATAAACTTTTCATACACGTAACTAAAATCTGCGAATTTTAAATCAATATTAAATTTATTTTAGCTTAATCATTGCTGAAGAACATATTTCTTTTCAATTCTCATTGTTTTTTAAATTAATAACACATATCGCTGGTTCAAAACTAAAACGACACATCTGCAGACGTGTAATGCCTGCAGATGTGTCGTTTTAGTTTTGAAGCAGCGATATGATAATGGCATTTATTGTCTTTTAACATAGAAATTTCATGCAAGAATTTTAAAGTTCTATTTTATATTGCCTTTGTGTTCTGTTTTATATTGTTCATAATTGTTCCACGTCTTAATTCTATTTTGGGGTGTAATGATGCTGTAATGATGAAACAACCTTAATTTAAGCAATCGATATAAACATTTTTGTGTTGTTCATTATTTGAAAAGATGAAAATAAGTTCTCGACAGAGATTAAAGAAATCTTTATTAAAAATATCTTGGTTCATTCATTGTGGGATTGAAAATTGTTTTAACATTTTATTTTATTCGATTTAACATTTTTTTTCAAAATTACTCTCAATGTTTTATTTTAAAAAATTCCCATTACAAATTTAACGCTTTGCAATGTTGCATTATATATAGTAGGTTTGAAAATTAATTACTTTGATATTTTTTATTTTATTATTCTATGGGAATTAATATTTCTTATTATTTACTTACATCTTATTATTTTTCTTAATTTATAAGGAAGAAAAGTCCTATAAATAAATACGTTTTATGCCTATTTATTGTATTGTATTTGTCCCGAAGCAAAAAGGTATCAAAGCAAATACTATAAATTTTTATCATTGGTGTTGTTGCCATCCCCTTCAACAGAAATTATCTTTTTTTATGTCTAAGGAGTTATTTGATTAGATAGCGGAGTAAAGAGGTAAAGTAGCTTTCGCTTAGTCATAAAAATGTTATTAAGGCTATGAAGAATTCAGCTCGAATTTTATATTTTCTTTCTGATTGTATCTAAGTATTTAAGATTTCTTTCTTCCTTTGTACTATAATTAATCACGATACAAAAAGTCAAGTTCTTTTTTGATACTAATCATTTTTATCTTTTGACATATTTTGTTCACAGTTTAATTTAAAGGGGTAGTTTTTTAATACTTAAAGCTGTGAATATTCTTTTTCGTTTTATTAATAATTAATTTCTGCAGAAATTATAAATGTAAGATTCTACATATTTCATCACCAACACAAAGACTGAGGAAGAAAAACTGTCTTACTTATTTATATTTATAATATAAATCACTAAAAATGTCTTTGTCACTTAAATGACACAGAATTTAATAAATTAATTAATTAATAAATTTTGAAAAAAATATAGCAGATCGCTTAAGTTGAAGCAGATTTAATGTTTGAGCAAAAATAAGGAAGCTTTCAATCAGCAAATATATAATATCATAGGCAAGGAGTAGTACAATGATAAGCCACTTTTTTAAAATTCTTCAGAAGAGCTTTTTGGGTAAAAAATCATCACGACTTTTTTGAAGACTGTTAAATGTTTCAGTCAAATGTGCTGTTATCTAGTGGAAATAACTGTCGGTACGAATTCCGCACCCGGCTCGCCTCGATCACAATGCTGACGTAAAATATTCTCCGTGGTCAATGGATCTTGAATTAAAGTCCTCTTGCCATCAGGCTAACCGCTGGAGTTTTCTTTGATTTTCTTCTCTATGTGACGCAAATTCAGGTTAGTTCCATCAAAAAAGTCCTCCGCGAAGGCAAAATTCTCCCAATACTTCATCCAAGAGTTCTCTTATCTTCTGGATTGGATTCAAAATTGAAAGGCACCGAAGTTGAACTTTGGTAGTCGTAAATTCAAAATTGTATTGCTGTTCAACAATGGTGATAAAAAATCGTGGTGGCTCAGGGGATAGAGAGTTCGCTTTCCAATGAAGTGACCCAAGTTCGAATCCCTATGGAGGCTGGTTAATATGAATTCTGCCTCCCGGCTTGCATCGACCACAGTGCTGACGTAAAATATCCTCTGTTATAGATGGATCATGGCTTCCTTTGCCATCGGGCTAACCGTGGTGGGATTTTGTGGTTTTCCTCTCCATGTCCTTTCTTCTTCAAATTGGAGCACTGATAGTCGTAAGATCAGAATTGGGCTGGCTGTACTACGGTGGTTATAAAATAAAATAAAATAATTCTTGTGGCTCTTCTTGACTAAAATTTCAGATCAAATTATTGAGTACAAATACAGTGTTTAAATTAATTTTTATTTTCTTGGTTTTATAGTTTTTATTTTAATCAAATATGCAAAAAATTTGAAGAAGAATTTTTCCAGCCGCTCTTGATGGCTAGTTTGTTCATCAATTAAATGGCTTTTCTAAAGACCAAATATTACATTCTTTTTCATTTAAAAAAACGTAGCATACAAGCAACTATTTTCTTGCTTATTCTGAAATTTCTAGTTGCTATTTCTTTTTTAATGAGGTAACTAAAATTTAATTAATAACTTAGTTAAAACTAACATATCCTCCGCTTCCCGATTTAAACATACTTTTGCTTTATTCTTTTCTGACCGATTTTATTCAAAAGATATCTTATTTCAAGGTATTAGCTTTCAGAAAAGAAATGCTCGGTGTAGTAGGATTTTACTCTACCTCTGAAAAAAAAAGCTAACAGTAAGGTAAGTAGGGGCCGTGGTGGCGCAGGATATAGAGCGTTTGCCTTCCATTGAAGTGTGCCTGGTTTGAATCCAAGCACTGGCTGGTCGATACGAATTCCGCGCCGACCACAGTGCTGACGGAAAATATCCTCAGGGGTAGACGGGTAGAGTTCCCTTACCGTCAGGCTATCAGTGGAAGGTTTTCCTGGTTTTCCTCTCCAAGCAGCGCAAATACGGGTTGGTTACATCAAAAAGTCCTTCACGATGGCAAATTTCTCCTAATACTTGATACAGGTGTTCCCTTATTTTCTGGATTATGTTTAAAATTATAAGGCTACGAAGTTGAACATTAGTAGTCGTGAACCCTAAATTGGGTTGGCTGTTCACCGACGGTTATTAAATAAAATAAAATTAAGTATGTTAAGTAGTTATTTTATTTTATTTGCTATTACTACTACTTTTTTTTAAAAAAAATATTACCGATGTCATTATCAGATACTAAGACAGATTTTTAATATTATTAACTCGGTGATACGAATATTTTGTCTCCCCTAAATAATTTTCATCTAACATCTTGTCAACGATAAATTGAAAAAAATTTCAACTTACCATGTATTAGTTTTAAAAATCAACGTCTAACAGTGGACTAATCGTAAGACACTATTCCCAGTCGATCATCGAAGCATTGTGCAGCTGCATTGCGATGTAAATAAAGTAATATCAATATTAATATTTAAAAATCAACGACACGACCAGGAAAGTGAATTCTGAATCAAAGCGCTTAGTGATGTAATCTTCAGCTCGAAGACAATTATTTCCCAGCCACAGATTTAAGCTTGGTGTCCCAAAAAGGATCGATGTTTAAAAAAAAATTAATAAAATGATACAGAATTGTACAGTTTGTACAAACATTTTGTTTAGGAAACCAAATGGTTAATCTCATCAAATTTCTATAGTTACAAAGTTTGTCAACAGATGGTGCTATTGAATCGATAAATAATAGATTCTCGTTGTATGCCAGACTATTCTAACTAAATTATTTGCAGGGATGCCTGTCCATTTCCTCCTTGAACTGCGACACGATGTTTCTGTAAACTGTGGTTATTTTGTAAATATAACTTTGTTTTACTTAGTTAACAGCAAAGTATGCAGCTCGTATGTACAAAATTTATGACTAATTTTGGTCCTTAATGAGAATAAAATGTCTAGTTTCCGTAGCGGAAGGCAGCAAACCACACATCTATCTCCTACCCTTTTCTCTTATTTTATTTTTCAAATCACCGGTTCTTTTTGGGACAACCGGTTCCATCAAGATGGTATCGTTAAGAATACCAAAATACGTTAAGAGTACTAGTGTAAAATTAGACTACAGTTATTAGTTATACAGTCTCTATTATTTTCTATTATTCGTTAGAAAATGTGATCGAAATTTCATGCTAACTAACACCTTTAACTATTTTAAAAATATATATTTTATTTGCTTCACGAAACATGTTCATGCATTGAATGACAAATTCATTGAATTAAATTACATTTTAGAAGGAAATGTTCTTCTATTCAATAACGAAATAGAGAATTTGAAAGCTTTGAAAAAAAAAAAAAAGCGAAGAGAAACTAGAAATATCATCATTTCCTTTCGACTGCAAATAAATGAAGCCCATTTTTGTGCATTTGAATTTTAAATTTCTATAAAATGCAGTTGTGGTGTGTGAAACCAATAAGTTATGTTTTTTATATTTTATTCTTTGCGTTTGAATATTACTCTTAAAATGAAATTCAAAGGACATGTTTCAAAGCTAAAAAAAAGTACATTATTACTATCTTAGCCCTTTGGATATTTATTGCAAACTTAGAAGAAATGGTAAAAAATTTAAAATCTGGATTTCAGAATAATAAATAAACGCTTTCAATGACTAAGTTCCAGTAACTTTTAATTTACTAACTGGATTTTCATATATTGGCACGAAATTTTAGTCTGAGACATAATCTTTAACTAATAGCAGAAAATGTGATTCTTACATAGAACATGTAGTACAGAAGAAATTTAATTCACAAATGCAATGAAGTTTAAAAAAATTAATTAAACAAACTTTATTTAGTTATTGTTAATTATTACATAAAAAATGAAAATTTTAATTATTACCTTTTTTTGCACATTGTACGATATTTTTATAATGTATTTCCTCACACTTTGCTCCATGCTTTGGTCCCCAAACAAAATCCCTTTTTAAAATAAGATATTTATGCCATAAAACATTTTACAATCAAATTTCTTACCTTATTTATAATTTTTCCTTGTAATCAAAAACTCCAACCAATGAGGGATATTATATATATATTTTTTATATTATATGTTTACATAGAAAATCACTTTGCCAAGACATATAAACAGAGAAAAAACTTAACATATTTTTTCAGTGATAAAATTTCACCGCATGACGCCATACCGCGGAAGAAAATTTTCATTGCAAATTCTCTTTCTCCGTCATGGCTAATATAAAATTTAAAGTATAGAAAAATGAGTTCAGACAAACCTAGAGTAGGCCATGTAGTTTCAAATACTGAAAAGAAAATTTCAAAATTTACGAATGGAAATAAATTATGTGATGATAATTTATGATAAGGCAACGGAGAAGTTCTCTTTTAATAATTTGTTTGTATTTTAATATTTAGAATTCCAAAAGTTCAGTAACTGTTGAATGTTAACCGATTTAGCAGACCCCTTTTAGTTAATGACCTAAAAGTGTTCCCTTTTCCAAAGAAGATTCTAACGTTTTCGAGCACTTTCCTTTTCCGACTATTTTCTTTTCCCGAGACCAGATAAACACCGTTCGTAAAGTAGGTTAATCCACTAAATCTAAATTTAATTCCTCCCCCCCCCCTCATATTTCATCTTATTCCACGAAATATTTAAGCGATTCAGCCTTCAATAAAAAGCAGATTTAAATAATTCAACTCTTAATAAGAAAATTAATTCTTTACCCGAAATTAATTAGATGCAAAAAACAATCTATCTGGAAAATATGGTCTGGTTTTGTTAAGAAAAAAGTTGAAAATTTAAATTCCTCTATGTTAATTTTATTATTATTTTTTGTGCGTGTTTTCCTATTTCTAGGGAACATTTTAAATGAATCAAAAATTATTTCAACAGAACCATAAAACTGTTTTTTTAAAGATAATTCTACTCATAAAATGATATTTTAAAAATTATTTATTATTTCATAAAGTTAAAAAAATGTCTTGAAATCTTAAGTTATTCAAATTCTTACTTTATTTTAAATTGTTGAAATTGTTTGTAACTGTTATTACTAATATACAAGTAGATAAGTCTTATTACTAGTCGAGTCGCGATGGCTCAGTGGTTGAAAGCACTGAACTGTCATTGTGAGGAACTGAGGCTCGATCCTCGGGGATTCTTGAAGCCCATCGATCAGCTAATCTGGGAAGTAAAGACGTTCTGTGCTCAGTACTGACCATATTGCCACAAACGTGCGATTGGTCACGATATTGTGGAGCATTAATTTCCAAGACCTACCTGGCTGACAATGGGCTGCAGCGAGAGTGCATTACTTTAATTTCAATAACTAACACTGATACCTGTTTCAAACAGCCATAAAATTTCATACAAATATTGCTGTTAAAGTTATGTCAGTTGTGTTTGGGGATTCGATTAGGGTGTGTTATTTCGAGTAGATTATATTTTTGCTGAAGAAGCGATGATAGGCATTAGGAACACTGGAAAATCCAGAGAATGAAGAAACAAAAAGGCGAAAGATTGGGAAATTGAGTTTTTTTTTGCGACAATGCTTGCTCACTTTCATGCATCAAATCGTGGTTCTAATGTTTCAATCTTAATAGAATATCATCACACACACACCATATAGTCCGGACCTCGCACCTCGAGATAACTACTTGTATGCTAAAGTGAAAGAACATTTAGAACGAAAGCGCTTACCATCTAAAGACGAGGGAAAGATGGGAAAAGTGGTAACGGATGAGGCTCAATGTTTTCTCAAAGATATGGCGGAAAGTTAATTTTTTTCTGAAGTTAAAAAAGAAAGAGAACACAACAGCCACAGAAACACTTTCCCCAAAGTTGTGACTTTATATAAAAATAAATTAGAATTCTACTTTTAAAAACGAAGAAAATAAATTGGTTTTAGTACAACTTCTAAGAAATTAGAAGTCTTTCATTTTGAGATTGCCCTTATTAAAAACCCTTTATAAGAAAATTGCTCGCCAATTCTTCAAAGTATTTTTATTAGGGCGAAACGGAAAAAAGGGCGAGATAAAAATCAAAAACGTCTTTATACAACGAATACAATTGAAATAAATTTTAATAAAAATATTAACCTATAGCTATTGTTAAAAATTAATACTGCTGGTATAATAATTGGTGTATATTAGTAGTACTTCAACTCTAGAATAATAATGGCTGAATAGAAAATGGCATATTTCAAATGGATGATTTAAACTACAAAGTCAATTCTTAAAATAACCAAATGGAATTTGACATTCTAAAATAATTGAAATGCCTTAATCTATTGAGTTTATTCAACTGATAAAAATCTTCTATGTTCAAATTGGGAAAAATGCTAGGTAAATTTAGTGTAATATGTAATTTTCTGTCAAAAAGGAGTGTGAATTGTGATGGTATAATTTAAATTGATTGTAGGTGGAATAGAAATATACTATTGTAAAACGAAGATAGGTTTTAAGTTTATGAATGTTAATTTTTTTCCTTTCAATTGATGAATTGACGAATTTTCTTTTATAATAAAGCAAAGCAAATACTAAGAAAAATAATTGATTGAAAATAAGATGGAGTACATGAAAATTGTTGAATGACAAATAATGTTTCAGTTCCATTTTTTGCTCTTTAATTTACTCTATTTTTTTTTAACAAAATTAAAATTTTTTCCAATTTATTCGGTTTTACATAAGACATATTATCTGCATTCTATATAAGAAAAACAAGGCATTTTATTTAATCCATGTAGAATTTATTTCATATTTTGCTGTAATGAAAATCAAACCTTCAAAAAAGAGGCAGTAGGAGAAAATCGGATAATATGGGTCCTTAAAGTTTCCATTTTTCCCCAAGAAATTCCTAGAATAAAATATCTTAACTCCATATTTTAATGATAAAATAGCCCTTTTCCTGAAAAATTCTTTGTTCTTTGATGTTAAGAAAAATTATGTTTAGGAAGGTAATTTTTTGGAAGTAACTGGATTTTAGCATACCTCGTGATTGGGTAAAACAGGGTGCAGTGGAAATATTCTACCTGAAATATTCGATAAAAAATGTCAATATTTCTGAAAATAGGTAAATAGTGCCTACTTTAATATCGTAGGGACTTAAGTTACACATCAGCCTCAGGCGCTACCATACCCTAAAACAACCCAGTTCATGCCTTCTGTTATTCAAATTTCATTATATCACCTCCTCTGGGATTGCTTTTTTGTCGTTTGATTTCAGGAGGTTACTACTGCAAGTCTAGCAATTGTCAGTCCTTCGAATGGTAAGCCCGACGTTCATACATTATTTATGTTAAGACATACATTTAAATATAATCTTTAATTTGACTACTACTTACATAGAGGAACAAAATTTTTATTGCGTATATTCAAATACTTGATCTTGCTTGATTCGGGTTTCAAATTTAAAATTAGTTTTTGCTCCTGAAGTTAAAGCCTTTTTTTTTAATAATTTTTTTTTATTTTTTATTTTTTATTTTTTTTAAATGACATTCTTAATCTATTTTTTGTCAAAATATCCAAGTTTAAAAATGTTATATATAACAAGGCGTCGTGTAAATGTTAGTAAATACAAGTGTTAGGACTCATCATCAGGATTAAAGCTGCAAAAGAATCCACTCCCGAAAATGTCGTCATACGCGACGAAGGGCGCGTCCCCTATTATGAACTATTTCTTCGTGTGCAGGTCAGAAGAGGGAATCGCCCATAGCCATCAGTACGAGGGCAATTCTGGTCATGAGTTCCTACACACTTTTAATCCTGATGATGTGATCTAGCAATATCTATGAGACCCTTGATATATATATGGGTGATTCTTTTTAAACATGACAATTCGGTCCAAAAAATTTCTTCAAATTTAAAGTCCTCAAAATAATCTAAAATTTTTTTTGTATACTTCTTTAGTTACATTTATTAATATCTTACAGGCAGCAGTGTAGTTTATTGACATTTGCTCGAGAAAAAAAAAAAAAAAAATAGAAATTCACCAAATCTTGAATGCCAGGAAAATGATATATTAGCTTAGAAGTTTAAAAAACTGTCATTTTAAGTTAATAGTAAGTAACTCAACTTAAGTCTATATGTCAGATGGACCATAAATTGCTTAAATTAATTCTTTTTTATCCACTGTAGAAAGAATAAATTTTTTTGTTGTTGCTGATATGTACAGAATAAAATTGTGTGTAATAATCAATCATTAATTAAATAAACAACTTTGATTACATCCAACCATATTACAATCATACATAAACCTGGTATTAGGTTAATATTTGCTTTTCCTCCTTACAGTATTAGCAGTTAAAAAATTTTTTTGGTAACACTTCAATGTCCTGAAATTTATAAACCAGGAAAATGACAGCCAGGATAATGACAATTTCGCCATTTTATAGCATATAACTTTACTTTAATTTAATATTTTGGCCTAAGACGTTTACATTCTTCAGAAAACAACAGGATTTCTTAAAATAACTCAGATAAATCTATGCAGTTTATGTTATTAATGATTTCAAGAAGCCAGGAAAATGACAACTCGAAAACCTACTCATCTTGAAAAATTTTTTGAAATAGATTCTGAACCAGAAAATTGGTTCTTTATTCATGCAACAAGACATGTTCAGATAGGAGGATATCTAATCAATCTATTAACATAAGATATTGATTGCTGGCTACATCTATTTTGGATATAAACCACTAAATAAAAGCAGCCAGGAAAATGACATATTTTCTTGGGACAAACAAATTATTCACAGAAAAATTTATTTTAAGCGAAGTTTTTGTAAATAACATCCTCTGCGTACATTCTAGAAATGCTTATACCGATTGAGATTAAAAAAATTAGATATTGAAAAATTTATGGGAAGTTTTGAAGCTAGTTATTATTGGAAACATTGTTTGGGACAGGCCAGGAAAATGACATTTTGAAGTTTAATTAAATTTTTTAATTATACAAAACAGTCAATGCTAGTGCAAAGTCATTTTAAAATGCTAACAGCAATTCAATTTATGAATTTTTTTAAAAAAGAAGTTCTTTTAGTATTATAGTGTTTGATCTTGGAGCAAGGGACAGTAAATTGTCATATTTCGCGAGAATCACCCATATATCCTTTTTAAATTGGACATTTGGACAAAAAATAGACTAAATATGTCGTTTAAAAAACTGTAGCTAGGAGTGAGAAATTGATTGCAGATTTTAAATCAGCAATTGGAAAGTATCTAAGATCTGTTAAAAAATCTCATGCGATAGAAAAAAAAATTGTGCCCCAGAGTCATTACTTGTTAAAAATATGAATGCTAGTTTTTCAGTACAATATTTATAATTTAACTCATAGCCCTTCTTGTTTATCAGAGATTCGTTTTCCTAATTACAATAAGATTGGGTAATTACCGATAAAATTTGTTTAATTGCTAACTCATGAATTATGTAATTAATATTTATAGAGTGTCACAATAAAATTAACAAAATGAGATGGGTGAGATTTTTAAATTAATTAAATCTTATTTCAAACTTAAACCACGTTTAAGAGGTAGCATTGTTTTCAAATGATTAATGTCCGCTTTTAAGAAAATTAATTCACTTGAGTTAAGACTGAGTATTTCACAGTAAGATAAATTACCTATCGCATTTCCTTACATTAGAGACTATCCAAACTAGTAAGTGTCTTTAAACTATTTGTTTATCTGATTTTATTGTCTCAACGAACCCAAATCACAATGATAGTTTCAATAATAAAATTGAATTGAATTAAAATTTCTATTACATACGATGACTGTTCCCCTGTTCGCTGCCGCTTAGCATCCCTCTTGATTGTTTCGCAATAGTTTTTCTTTATTTTTTTCTTCAACAGATGAAATTATTTGCTCTGTATCTGCTGAAAAGAATCATGTTTGCTCACACTCCCCAAACTTTTCACATCTATACATTTTCTCTCTTTTATTTATTTACGAAAATAAATCATTTTGCGTCACTTTGTTTAATAACATCAAAGGTTTACTGTCATAACAAATTTTCTGAGTAAACAACAGTAATTTAATAATTTCAACAGTAATTTAATATTAAACAGGCTTATTTTCTGAATACAGGTTATTTCACTTAGGTGCATGAAGCTGATCATTAAGTAATTATTTAATGACTCTAATTTGTGATATAATTGACTCTAAAACAATAAAATAATTGTAAATAGGCTACAGAAATATTTTGTTGGTAAAGGATAACAAAATCTTTAACTTTTATTAATTTGATGAAACCTGGAAATTCATGTGGGATGCATGTGATTTCCTGATTAATAAGAAAGCGCCGAGAGTTATGATGTTTTATGCCATTATTAGTTTTACACAGAGAAACAAATATAAGCATACAATAAAACTTGTGTAAGTTGACCACTAGTGGTGCATTGTTTTAGTGGTCAACTTAGACAAGTGGGCAATTTATAGAGGGGGTGGGTTATTGTTTACTTTTTCGTTTCCTATATCATGTTGCTATATATTAAAATTTTCTTTTTACTTGACTTAAAAATTTTATTTAGCAAATAGCCGAATGAATATCTTAAGAAATGTGCTTAACCTAAATGAACTTCAATTTGTTACATATACATATTTCTATTTATAATATTCAACTAACTTTTCAAAAATAAATAAAACTTGCTAAGAAAAATAAGTCATTTGCAACTACTCAGCAAATTTCAAAGAAGGAACCTCACACATGACGTCACCAACAAGAATTTATTCAAATAAAAGATCAAAGATTCAGAGCATTCATTTATTCAAAGGCTCACTATTGCAACAGGAAGAGCAACTTTTCAACTAACACACCTGTTTTCAACAATGGTCAAAAGCTGACCCCCTACAGTTTCCCCAGATGGTCAACCCACAAAAGGGTTTAGATTAGCTTTTTATACTATTTCACCAAACAAGTAAAATTTTAACATACATTGCAAAGTAACAGAAAACTTTCTGAATTTTTTTTCCTGGTCAACTTATGAGAGTTTTAGAATAGAATTTCATAATACTCCTAGCCAAAATTGACTTATTTCAGTGGTCAACATACAAGATAGACAGGTGGTCAAGTTACAAAGGTTTTGCTTCTTTATATTATATAGGAAGAATTCCGTTCTTGATAATTGAGGTCAACTTATGCAGGTGTCCAATTTACAAGGGTGGTCAACTTGGCAGGTTTCGCTGCAGTTTCTTTGAGATTAAATTATGGGTTAACAAATTTCCTAATGCTTGAGGAAGCTGTTCGAAAAGTTTTAATTTTTAAATGAGCTTTCTAAAATTTTATTTTAGGGTATCTAGCATTTAATCTATGGAATAAATTTCATTAAATTAGAAATTATATGATTTGGTTTCTTTATTCGAGTTATAGAGACACTTTTTTTTAAAGGTATAATGACTTAAAAAAGAAGTTAGCCATAATTCTGATTTTAAACTAAATAGATATTTTATACTACTAGTTTCTTTAGCACTTATTTGCTTTAACACTCTTGCTTGGTTTCCGATAATCTTTTATGCAAGTAGTCAATATTTTATTCAAAACTTCATTTAATTAAATTAGAAAAACCAAAACAAATAATAATTTAAAAAATATAAAATAAATAATAAAGAAAAAAACGTAGGAAAAGATGCTTGAGCTTATTACTACTTTTTTCAAATGTTTCCTTTTCCTGAACGTATGATTATTGACTTTCACCTTAACCTAAACTTTCTTATTTCGAGTTTTATTTATACCTAAAGTTCACTATTTCAACCTTTTTGCCTTATTTTGGCTTTTCCTAAATTACTTTATTTCATTTTTAACCTTAACCTAAATTTTACTTTTTACTGTATAGTTTCAGCGCCTATTTTAGGAAATGTCATTTGGGGTTTAGTTATTGACATGAGCAGAAGGGAAATATTTATTTTTTATAATTTTGTTGATTCGCAATTGCTTTTTTTTATTTATGAAAAAACATATTTGGGTGCTTGCACTTCAGGAAGAAGATCACAGATAACCACACATGTGACCTATGACGTCAGCTCCAGCTGATCTTTTATAAGCAAATTGACGTGTTAAAGTGGAGCTAAATTTCTCCACATAAGCAATGTTAATTAGCATGAAGTTAATTAAAATATTTCCGTATCGCACATCCAATTCGTTGAAATATAATTCTTTCTGGTCTACATATTTTACTTAACTTAGATTTATTATTTGTTTGTGTACTTAATTGTAACTGTGGTATATTTTTGTTTTGTTCACCAGGCAACTTCGATGCATAATTTTATTTTTTTATGTTCTACATGGCTTCGTGTCTGTCTTTGCGTTAAATAAGAAATACATGGTGAAAGAATTTAAATCTTTGTGAAAGAATCATTCAGTAAGAATATGGAATCTGTCACTTAAGAGAATTGACACTTGACTGACTTGGCTTACTCGAAATAGAATGGAAAGAGCAGTTGCTAACATAAACAAAAACCACGTTTCAACAACAAATCAGGATCGACTTACCCACACTACGTCACTTGCAGGTAACCCATTGTTGTTGAAAACCATTGTTATTGGAAATGGAAGTCGATCACACGGGGAAACAAATTTATGTACGTAAATATTTGATCTTATCAATTCACATGTGGGAATTTCAAATCTGAAATTAGTTTTGTTCCGAAAGCCAGATATTTTTTTCAATATGAATTTTTAGGTTTAGTTTATTTTTTGTCTGAATGTAGAAGTTTATAACATTTGATAATTAAGTAACACTTAAGACACACGTATGTCTTAAATATATCTCATCATAAACTGAAATGCATCGACTCTTTCTTCCTACCACTCCTTACGTAAAAGAGAAGTAGGTACGCTTAATATTCATACTAGTGATTTAAAAAAAAAATTGTTTATGAATATATTATTAAATTGCACAAAAACTGTAGCCTGTTGAGAGAAACGGATTGCAAGTGACGTGACTGTTCAAAAATCTTACTCAACAGAAAAGAAAGCTTGTTATTTATAAAATCTTGATGCAGTCTAAAGCAAACCAAGTTGAAAAAGAAAATTTTTCGCAGTATTTTAGACTCAACAAATCAGAAGCAGGAAAGTTGTTATGGCACCGCGACATAATGCCATAAGCATAAACAGAACGTGCTTGACGGGTCCATAAAGGCGTAAAGATCGAAAACTTCTCAGTGAAAATTTATGAGTATGCTTAGTGCATATAATTTGTGTGTCATGTTTTCGGAATAAAAATAAAAATAAATAAAATAAAAATGAATTTTTCGACTCGTGGAAAAAAAGATGTCCTTCAAGGTCTCTGTCATCAATTGAATTCTTTCAAAACTGTCCAATAGTAACAATAAGCTATTTTCATATCTGTCATGAATGCACAACGCGAATGGGATGGACACTCTGAACTATTTCAGTTGAAATGTTTATGTTTATGTTTGCCTCATAAGTAAGATGATCTCTGAAAAAGGTTAAACCGGTTCAGTTGCGTAACAATCTCTGCTTCGTGCATGTTTGAGAGAGGGAAAACCTCTTTGCATGCGTCAAAACCGGTTTTTGTTTATATTCAGGTACAATACTCCTTTATGTCTATGTGCCGCAGTGGACTGATCGTTAAGACATGGTTCCCACCAGATCACCGAAGTCAAGCATCACTGGCTGCGGTCAGTGGGCGGATGGGTAACCACTTGGATTAGTCTGCGTAAGGACCGAGGATGTGCGGTATCGGTCCTCGTTAAACTGTTCTACCGTAAAGTGCTCGAATTCGCGTGTAGGTAGTCGGGCTACCAAGGCAGGGGAGCCATCCCCTCTGCAGAGGATCAAATATTTATGTTTCGGCTTTAAGCTCGGTAACAGTTAATTTAAGTACGTCACAAAAGGAATATTCGACTAGTTGAATCAGTTATTCATGATTATCATCTGAAGTGCTGCCCATCTTTAAAAAGCGCCCTTTATGCTTAGTAAAGAAAAGGCGCAAACTGTCAATATTAAAAAAAGTCAGATTTGTGAAAATGAAAAGTTTTTGCGATACGGATATAAGTTACGCCAACGCTACATTGCCTGAACTGATAAAAATTTGTTAGAATTGATTAAGAATTAATAATGAATTTTACTGAAATTTGTTCCAGATAGAAAAATCTCGCTAAATAGGTGGAAACTTCCTCAGAAGTTTAATAACTTATTAAATAATCAGGTTATTTGTCCATTTTAAGGCCTAAACGATTCTTCACAGCAAGGTGGTACATATAGTTTAAAATTAAAGTTTTGCTTCGAATTCAAGCTACTTCAACTGTCGCTTTTTTAATTTTTTATTTATTTTCCTTGGAGAAAGAGTTCGGAAAAAAATATTTAAAGACGAACGCACACAAAAATCTCGAAGTACATTTCTCCTTGAAACTATGTAATACCTATAATCAATATTTTGTTATTGATTTCTTCATTTTATTTTCCCTCATCATTACGAAGAAAATCTTACTAAAGTATTTTCATTGTTGGTGGAGTATAAGGTATTTTGTAGAAAATACTTTTGAAGTACAATAAGACTTTTTTATTATTGAACCATGCGAGAAAAGAAGAAAAGTTGAATGTCCTCATAAAATTGCGCTTTTTATTTCCTTTTCAAGAAAATGTTATGCATTTCACTATACATTCCGATGTATTGCTATAAATTGAGTCACGTTAAGAGATTATATTTTTTAAATTTGCCGCAACATTAACAGGGTGGATAATTATATCACAGTATTTTTCAAATTTGAATACCTCAAATTTGAATTCAATTTGAATTTTTCAAATTTGAATAAACTCTGGTGGTGATACAACTTAAAAGGAAACATTTTTCAACTTAACATCCTGTTTAAGCTGCACCTTATTGTGGTACAGAATGCAAGTTTCATGGTTAGTTAAAATGATTGCTCTGAGAGTGAAAGTAAAATATTCAGTGTCATTTTTGTCATTTTTTTGCCATAAATTTTAGTAATTTTTACTTAATATTAGTGGGATCTATCCCTTATTCTCTGTTGCTACCTAATTCACGAAGAGTTTGTATCGTGTAGCACTTTTCTCTGCTTTTCGAACACGCTTTTTTTTCTTTATTATTCTCAAAAAGCGAAAAAGTCTAATTTTTTTCAACCTATAACAATAACAATGAATAAAACTAAAACATTAATATAGAACACTTTGTTTACTGATGTGAATTATTCGCTTGTAATCTTTCAATTTTTCCCAACTAATAGCTACTTTTTTGTTTTTCGCTGTCCACGCGAGAAAAGAATTTGCATTCAGAAACTTGTAAACACGCAGACTTACGCTTTCATGCTCATGACGGCTCACATGCTTGAAGTTTCAATTCTTTGTTGCAAACGCGAAAAAGAAATGAAGAATCTTTTTTGTGACCGTGTATGAGAAATACATATGTATGGATACTTATTAACATGGAAAAACCTTAAAACCATTCTAGTAGCAAAATTTAACTGATATTCTTAATAATATTTTAATAAACATGTAACTAATGTGCTTAACGAAATTATAGTCGTTATCTTGATTCTGTGAGCTGAGAGTTAAAGCAGAAATGGCTTAATATAATTGAAATAGTAGACATATTAAGTGTATTTTCCCAGTATCCTAAAAAACAAACAAACAAACAAACAAATCAAACCGGAATTTGATACGGAATTTTTTGCAGTGTAGTTTTCTAAATGATTTAAATACAATTGAGTTTAGTGCACAGAAAATTATTTTTTAAAAAAATATGATTTCGGTATTAAATTTGAGTTGAGTATAATTTTGTATATAAGTTTGAGTCCAATTTGAGTTGAACTCGCGAAAACATTAAGGACTTACTGAGCTTAGTTTCATTTATATTTCACAAAGCAACAATATTATTTCACTGAATTTAAATTTCCAATTCCCTTTTAAATATTTTAAATGACAATCATTATGTTAACAGCCATTTTAAGGCCATGCATTAAAAGAAATCACAAAGAAATTGTAAATTTTTTATTTCTTAATACAATTTATTTAATTCCAACTAAACATTTTATTCGACTTACATAAGTTGTAGAAATATGAGGGGCAATAAATGAGCTTATTTTAAGAATTAAATGTATTCTATTCTATCCATATATATGTGAGAATTAAATGTATTATTCGTAGAACGTTAATTATGGATTAAATCCTTTGCGTTTAAATCCCCAAGAGAATATTTATAAAGAAAGTTAAGCTAATAAGCTATTCTAAACAGAGGGAAATAGCATATATATACGTACAGACCACAAAGTAAGATTTCATTCTGAATAATTTTTGGGTATAGTTACTTGTCTTGGCCATACTTTTGTTTATTTATCTTTATAATTTTAATTTTATGTTTATTACTAATTATCAAAAATTGCATTCAATATCGGCAGGAGTAGATGTTTTATCGTAATTTAATGTTCATCTCACTGATGGTCACCTTAACATTGAATTAGTTAAAAATAGACATTTATTGGTCTATTAGAATGCAGTTTTTGGCTTTAATTACTAGAATTCTTAAGACTATAAAGAAAATTAAGATAGTTTAGATATGTTAATTAAAGTACTGATTGAAAGGCGCACGAACTGCTGTTAGACAGAGACTCATAGTAATTATTCACGCCAGAAGACTCATGAAGTTCAGAAACAATTTTTTTTAAAAAAAATTTAATAACTTGAAGAAAATGAAATGCAGAATCTTAATGGTACTTTCTATTCCTAAATGTGGAAAAAATATTGAGAAGAATAAACAATGTTTGAAAAGTTTTTCAGAGCACATAAAAAATTAAAATAAAAAACGCACAACAATTATCTATACGCGTTTGAATGTAATCGTAGCAAAAGTGTTAAATTTCAAAACATTTCCCATTAAAACAGAAAACTTTTTACTGACAGTGAAATATATAATATATCTGGCAAAAATAACTGAAATTCTCATTAGAAGGAAAAAATGAAAACTAATGTATTGAAATATTCTACAATAATAAAATTTAGAAACAGTTTTTTCTTTCAGTGAATTCTTTTACAGTTACGAACACATCTGTTTTAGCCGTTAAACTTTCTTTCTTTTCACTTTTCGAAGGAACATATTTTTGTGGATCATTAAAACTAGAAGCTAAACACATAAAGCGAATCATATCTTAATTGCAAATATTTGAAACAGATTCTTCCTGTGAAAGTGTTCTTCTTTTAATATGTCAGACGTTTAGAATTTTTTTAATTCTTAAACAAGTAACATATTTCATTAATATTCTTTTAAAGTTTCGAGAAAATAATTCAGAAGCTTCGTACTCGAAAATAATTGTTTAGAATTTCAGTATTAGAGAACAATTTAAAAGAAATTATTCGTCGAGTGTGTTGTATTGGATTTAAGAATTAAACTGGAAGTGCTCTGCGTAAATTGCTGAACACCATTATGTAAAAAATTAGGAATGTTTTACAAATTAATAGTTTAATTAATAATTTAAATTTCAACGGGAGATACTTTACTTAAATTGATTAAAAATATGTAAAAAAAAAGGAAGAATGATTTATTTAATAATAGTTCAGCCCCTTGGGGACGGGTAATACATAAAAGCATTCGTACAAAATCAGAATCAGGCTGGAAAAAAGTAAAAAGCAGTAGCTTAAATACGGGCATGTCTAATTTGACGAACTTTATTTGCTTTCGCTTTAATCAATGTTGGTCTAACCACATGTCTGACCAATGATAGAATGATAGTTCAAAGTGTAACGATATAATTTTTGTTTTGAACTAAGTAGTGCTGAATTAAATAAATTAATCTATTATAATCCCACATATAAATAAACTTTTAAATAATTAGTCTGGTTATGAGTTTTATCTTTTTACTTTGATTGATAACGTTTCTTACCGGCACATATTTGAGACAATCGGCGTGAAGGGGTTCATTAATGATTTAAGACTTTGACTCAGAATTTTTATTCGATACATTTCTCATACTTTTTCATTATTTTTTAGTAATTAATGTGAAAATAAGTGAAATATATTATATTTAGCATTTTAATAGTTTATGGTTATGAAATACATCTATAAACATTGATATCTTTTTTTGGGTCCAAACAGTAACTTTTAAACAATATTTTTTTCTATTTGCACTTACTTGCAGTTATTTATATCTAAGTGAAAAATTTCATCATTAAAATTTATTTAATTTACAAAACTAATTATTGATGAAGTTCAAATTATTCTTTATGGATTATAATTCCGACAGTCTAACATAATCTGGCATAACTTGATAAAGTTCAAACTACACTTTTTGACTTTCAGTTTGGATTATAATTCTGATAATTTAACATAACTTGATAAAGTTCAAACTAAACTTTATTGGTTTTATTTTAGAATATAATTCCGATAATCTAACATAATTTAATATAACTTGATAAAATTCGAACTACACTTTTTGGCTTTTACTTTACATTATAATTCCGATAATCTAACAGATTAATTTTAGTAGCTTATTTGACTGTTATGTATACTAAAAAATACCAAAATATATTTTCGCTTGTAATTAGTGCATCAGAAAAAATAAATAAAAGGTACACCGGTGCTGGGTTAAAGGGTTAAGAAGATGCTATACCATGGGGTAAACTTTTTATGGCAAATTCTCCTTTACCTCAATCGGTCTATTTTAAAATTAAGATTTCAAAGGAAAGTGACTTCAGTTAAATCTAGAGTGAACTATATTGTGACTACCAAGTAAAAAGAGTCGCAATAAATAGTTATGGTGACTTATATGTGAGATCACAAGACAGAGTAACATATAAGTCACATTCTGAACTCCGTAAGGCAATTCAAACAGATCACACGTGTGACTGTTGTGACCGTTTTTGAATTTACTATGACGTCACTGTGACAATTTGTGCTATAAGAGCTTTGACGCAGAATTTTTATGAAGCATATTTTCCATATTTTGTGTTATTTTAGAACGAAATAATTGAAAAATATTAAATTTAGCATTTTAATAATTTATGGTTATGAAATACAGCCTAAAACACAAGTGTCTCTTTCTACCTAAGAGGTAAAATCTTTCAAACACAGCTCCTTTTCAAACTAAAAATTTTCAAATTTTCATTTATTTGCAGTTATTTAGATCCAAGAGAAACAGTTATTCATCATTAAATTTCTTTAATTTACAAAATAAATTACTGAATAAAGTTTTGAATACGAATTTAAAAATTATTTTTCAAACTACTTTTTTAGGATTTTATATTTTAGTACAAATTTAGTTCCGATAATCTAAAACATTTTTTCAGTTACTATTAGACTGTTTTTTAATAATTAGAAAATAACAAAATATATTTTTTCTTTTAATTAAAGCGTCATAAAAACTTATATATATATATATAAGAGTATATATATTTTCTGAGCTTCTCTTAAACGAATTAGCGCCATACCATTTCTCCAATTTTTCTTTCGTATAAATTGATTTTTTTTCAATTACCGTTGACTTAGTTTTATACATATACAATTTAATAGCTTAACTATGAACAAAATAAACACGTGGTTTCAGATAGTTTTAGAAATATTGATTTGGTGAAATAGACTGCGCATGATATTATGTTTACACTAATCATTTAGTTTATCAGATGTAGCGGATATAAAATAATTAATTATTACAGAATGTGAATATTGTTTTAAGTCATAAGAGACTTAACATTGCAAACATTAATGAAATTAACTCTAAAATATTCGAAAATAAAATCTAGCCGTCTATAATTTAATTTAAAACAACGGCTAGTGTTAAACCAATCAAAAAATTCCATTTTACACATGTCCCGAATGATCTAATTGAATATTTTGAACAAATTTTAAGACTGAGGACTGAAATTGGTCACCTGCTGCCCCAGTCCAAATTTAAGTACGGACGATAAAACAAACGGTCCTGGAGTTTTAAGAGACACACAGATAATTCATTTTATTATTATTATAAATAATAGAACACTCACAAAGAGCTCTCTCAAATCTATGGCATGCATTAGTTATAATAGATTTTTTTACTAATTTCAGTTAATTACAATTTTGTTCGAATTTATTATTACTATTACAAAAGTTTTTCCAGTTACACAAAGAAACACGATATTTAAAATAATTCTCAGGAGTTTTATCGCTTAAAACTCACGTCATCGAAATATATATATATATTTTTTTATTTTAAAATAAAATTTTTTGACTAAACAAAAGACTCTAAAAATTTAGTTACAACAAACGATTTTTTTAACTCGTCCTTAAACTAAGAAATATTTCTGAAAAAAGTATATATAGTTTTTGACTTACATAAATATTTATGAAAAAAACTCATAAAAAGGAAACGATAATTATATTTAAGTCGCATAACTTGAAAAAACGTTTTTACTCAACTATCGCAGTAAAACTTAACTTTTTATCAATAATCCATAAATAGCGTTATTATTTTATCCTAACGAAAAAATTTAACTACTTTATCTTAAACTTAAAGACACTTAACAAACTAATAAGCTTCTTGAAAAAAAAAATTGAGTCTTTATTTTAATCAATTATGATTATACATAAATGACGAGTAATTAAATTTCAAAACTAATTAGTTTTTTTTGCTACTCTCGTAAATTTTCTTAGTTCTGTTGGTTTCCTTAAGTAGAAAAAAAATGGTTGATTACTAATTGATGCGTTTTACAGTTGAACAGGGTTCTAAAAATAAATGTCTAATTCGTGTTGTTTACTAGTAAAACCTAATTATTTTAGCTGTATATTGATCAGCATAGCAATTTAAATTGTTTTTACTAGCATTATTATTTTTTAATTCTGAAAATGAGAGAAGTTAAAAAAAATTTGAAGAGTGCTTATAATTTTTTGTGAAATTTGAAATAGTATTATCTCTTATCAATAGCTTCAAGCGCTTTTTTAAAACAGCAATTAAAGTAAAAATAATTAGTGTTGTATTCAATTAAAATAAAACAGGTTTTTTCTACAGACTAGCTCACTTATAAAATTATTTTTCAGCGGAAGGACGAAATTCTCGAAGAGAGTACTGAAGTTTCTCATGGTACCTTAGATAAGGAAGAAAAATAAATATTTAAGAAAAAACTTAAGAGCTAAGTTTTGAATTAAAACTACTATATAGTGACTTGGACAAGATAATGTTAATTTGATTATCAAATCTGGAATGTCGAAAAATGAATCAAAAATGGAACTTTAAAGAGCTTTGAATTTATTTTTTATCGTATATGCAACTTATCTTTATAAAATTTATTTAATTCTTCCTCAATATTTTGTAAATATTAATATTTTAAATAATTCTTTCCCTACATTTTACGAGCCACGATAGTCTGACTGGTAGAGCGTTTGGCCTATGTTTCAGAGGACGTGATTTCATATCTCGCCACCTTTATTCAAAATGGTGACAGGTGTGCGCTAAATCTGTCGGGGTAACAAAGTTACTCCAAGCTCCCATTACAAATCGATATCTCTGGTGGTACTGACTCGGAGATTGATGATTCTCTAATTTAGGTCAAAATTACTATGATGGATGAATGAATGGCGTGTGAACGAGCCCGCTATGTGAAACGGACTTTGACGTATGTGTGTGGCAAAAGTAGAATTCTTGGCTATAGATGGCGCCACTGGGAAAAGAATAAGACGCACCCCTCTGCCTTAAATATGCTTACTGGAATTGGCATAAGACAACAACTATATTTGCAACTAGTATTAAATTTGACATATTTTTTCCACAAAAATTTACAGCAACAGTGGTGCTGAAAATGAAGACCGTTTTTAGATTTGGTTGATTTTCTCCGGAACAACTCAAAAGAATATAATGAAATTTGGTACGAACTTAAATTGACATAGAACGAATAAAATAACCATACAGAAGATTTTAATACATTAGAATTATCGTGCTTCACTTATCGGAGTGGAAAGGTATGAAACAGTGGTAATGAGCTTTTGTGTCACATGCGTCACAGTGTTGCAGCTAGAGGGCATGATAGCTGCAAAAAACGGAATGCAAGGCAAATGAACCATCAAATGCACTGTGTTATGTACGGTTACATGGGAAAAAACGCGACTAAACGTGAGTTTGAATGCGGGATGATTGTAGACGTTCGAAGCTTCGGAACCAGTATCATCGAAATCGCTGCTCTTAAAAAATGTTCGAGAGCAGCAGTTATTAATGTGTACAGAGAGTGGACTACCAAGCAGAAAACCGGGTCTCAACGTCAAGGTTGTGGTCGTCACAGGCAACTGAATGCTCGAGCTGAAAGGAGACTTTCCAGAGTTGTCAAGCCCAACAGAAGAGCAACAGTAAGTCTAATAGTGAGGAATTCCAATGAAGGTGCAACTGCGAACGTCTCTGACCGACCTTTTCACCACACATTACACAGTATTGGGTATGGTAGCCGACGACCTGTTTGAATGCTTGTGCTGTTAGCCTGTGTAAGAGCAGACGCTTTCAGTTTGCAAAGGAGCATAAGGATTGGACAGTAGATGACTAGAAAAGAGTCATGTGTTCTGATGAATTGACATTTTCAAATTCATCATGCAGATTGCAGGGTATGGATATGGCGAGAACAACGCGAGACATGAACCCGAACTGAATCGCCACAACACTTCCAGCTCACCTGGCCCCTTTCTAAGCAATATCTAGTCATCAATGACACCGAGACAGAACCGACTTTCATCAGAAAACAAAATCGACTTCCACTCTGTCCTCCATTGAGCTCTAACTCGACGCCACTCACGTCTTAAACGGCAGTAGTTTGGAGTCGTGAAATGCAAGCTACACGGAGTCTCGCTCTGAGCTGCACTTGAAGTAACCGATTTTTTTATATAACCGTCGTTGAACAGCCGACCCAATTTTATGGGTTTACGGCCACTGATGTTCAACTCCGTTGCCTTGAAATTTTGAACCCAATCCAGAAGAGAAGTTAACTCCTGGATCGAGTATTGGGAGAAATTTTGCCTTCGTGAGGGACTTTTTTATGGAGCTTACCCGCATTTGCGTTACATGGAGAGGAAGACCACGAGAGCCTCCCACAGTTAGCCTGACGACAAAGGGACTCTAACCCATGATCCGTCTACCACTTAGGATATTTCATGTCAGCACTGTGGTCGGTGCAAGCCAGATGCGGATTTCGTACCGACTGGGATTCGAACCCGGTTCGCCGCATTGGAAGGCGAACGCTCTACCCCCATAGCCATCGTGACTCAAGTGGCCGATTTGTAACAGTTCGTTGACTCACACTACAGTCGAAACTGCAGCTTGAATTTCTGATGCACAGAAGCAGTACAGTATGTCACAGCCACACGCCGTACACGGTTGTCTCCCGTCTGAGTAGAGCCACGTGGCCATCCACGACTCGATCCTCTTGTACCTTTTCTTGTACCTCAGTACCTTTCCTTGACCACTGCTGACAACAATCAAGCACAGTGTATACGTTTTCCCCCCGTCTTTCAGCAATATCGTGAAAAGAAAATACACCTTCTCGTATTCACCATTATGTCAGAAGAGCAGTCTTCATGTTGGATAGCTGCTCTCCCTTCTATGCCTTTTGAAGGAGACGCTATAATATGTGAGAAGTAGGTCTTGGAATCCTATATGTCTTTTCCGGTGTTATTCTTTTTAAATAGACGAAATCGCACGTCCATATAGACATTATCTGATCGACAATTTTACGGAAAGCATTAGCCGGATGGAAGTTGCTTCTTGTGTGCCAGATCTCTTGAACCGAATTTTTTAAGAACACGCTTGGAACACTCAGATGAGAACGATTACAAATCGCAATCCCCTTTTGACAGTCACCCAGGGATTGAAAAAGCTTTGATGAACGAGTGAGGACAATTCCTTCAGTAGTTTCTACATATCTCGCATGAAACGATAATGTTCCATAATTTTGTTCTGCAACTGCTGTTTTATATCTTCCCCTTTCGATGAGTGAAGGACGATCATTCTTATGAATTATAAACTGCTGTACGGTTATTTAATTCGTACTATATCAATTTAAGTTCATAAATTTCATTTTAATCTGTTGAGTAGTTCTGGAGAAAATCAGCTAAATCTGAAAACTGTTTTCATTTTCAACACTACTGTAGTTGTAAACTGTAGTGAAAGAATTATGTAAAATACATTACTAGTTGCAAAATATAGATGTTGTCTTATGTCAATACCAGCAAGCCTATTTAAAGTAGAGGGGTGTGTTATCTAGGGGAGCTATTTATGATCAATAATTCCAATTTTGCTACACACATACGTCACAGCCTGTTTTACAGAGAGGACTCGTTCATACGCCATTCATCCACACACAAATCGTAATTCTGACCTGAACTAGAGAATGATCAGTCTCCGTTCCTAAACCGCTAAAGGTATTGATTTGTAATGGGAACTTGGAGGGTAGAGGTAATGGGGTACCGCTAGAGGTAGTGGGAATTTGCAAAATATTGAGGATGAATTATATAAATTTTATAAAGATAAGTTGCATATACGATAAAAATAAATTCAAAGCTCATTAAAGTTTCATTTTTGATTCATTTTGCAACATTCCAGTTGTGATAATCAAATTAACATTATTTTGCTTAAATCACTTAATAATAGTTAGGGTTTTTAATGTCAAACTTAGCTCTTAAGTTTTTCCTTAAATATTAATTTTTTCCTTTTCTAAGGTACTATGAGAAACTTTAGTACTCTCTTCGAGAATTGTTCTTTCCGCTGAAAAATAACTTTATAAGTGAGCTAGTCTGTTGAAAAACCTGGTTTTACTTTAATTAAATACAGCACTAATTATTTTTACTTTCTTATAATTACTGTTTTAAAAAGCGCTTAAAGCTATTTAAGAGGAATTACACTGCTTCAAATTTCCTAAGAAAATTATAAACACTCATGAAATTTTTTTACTTCTCTTATTTTCAGAATTAAAAAATAATATTGCTTGTGAAATCAATTTAAATTGCTATGTTGTTGAATATACAACTTAAATAATTACGCCTTACAAGTCAACAACACGAATGAAGCATTTATTTTCAGAACCATGTTCAACTGCAAAACGCATCAATTAGTAATCAACCATTTTTTTCTACTTAAGAAAATCTACATACCTTAGAAAATTTACGAGAGTAGCAAAGAAACTAATTAGTTTTGAAATTTAATCACTCATCATTTATGTATAATAAGTCTAAAAGTTTTTTTTTCAAGAAGCTTATTAGTTTGTTATTAGTTTAAGATAAAGTAGTAACATTTCTTGTTAGGATAAAACAATAACGCTATTTATGGATTATTAATAAAAAGTTAAGTTTAACTGCCATTGTTGAGTAAAAACGTTTTTTCAAGTTATACAACTGAAATATAATTATCGTTTCCTTTTTATGAGTTTTTTGCATAAATATTTATGTGAGTCTGAAATAAAACAAGTGTTTTTTTCTGAAATGTTCGCTGTTTAAGGGCGATTAAAAAGAAAATCGTTTGTTGTTACTAAAATTTTAACAAATTTTATTTGAAAATAAAAAAAAATTGAATTAGGCCACTGTTGCGAATTTTAAGAAATGACATTCCTCAGAATTTTTTTTAAATATCGCGTTTTTTAACTGTAAAAACTTTTGTAATATAATAAAATATTTGATAAAAATAAACTTTTAATTAACTGAAATTCGTTAAAAATTTATTACTATAACTACTTATGACATAATGTGAAAAAGTGCTTTGCTTATGTTCTAATATTTATAATGATAAAATGAAGAGCTTGTGTGGGTGTGTTTCTTCAAACTCCAAAAATCTTTGTTCTATCGTCCGTCCTTAAATTTTAACTGCAACTGCAGGAAACCAATTTTAAGGCCTCGATTCTAAAATTCGTTTGAAGTTTTCAAACAGATTATTTGGGAGAGGCATGTGCAAAATGTAATTTTTCGATTGGTTTAACATTAGCCCTTGTTTTAAATTCAATTATAGAGGGCTAAATTTTATTTTCAAATATTTTAAAAATAACATCCTTAACTTTTGCAAATATATAGCTCTGATGATTAAAACAATATTGCACATTCTTTCTTAATTAATTATTCATTTTTGTTACATTCGATAAAATAAATGATTAATGTGAACGTGGTATCATGCGCAGTCTACTCCCCCAAATGAGTATTCCTAAATTTATCTGAAACCACATACGTTTTAATTTTGTATATCTATAAAACTATATTTAAAATCAACCGTAATTAAAAAAAAGTAAACAAGTTATCTACTTAAATGTGAGAAAAAGAAGTGGAGAAATGGTATGGCACTAATTCGTTTAAGAGAATTGTAGATAATTGCCATACTAAGATGGACACCAATGATACATTTTTGTTTTTAAATAATAATTATTTTTCAATTAGGTATTTTGAAGTGTCTATATCTGTTTACATATTTATAATTTTTTAGTTTCACAATTAATAAATATTTCTAAGAATAAACTAAATTTAAAGTTTTATATACAACCTTTTGCTGGTGATCCAGCCACATAATAGAAATTATCCAAATAATAGAAATTACTAAAGTGATAGAGATCATTAGTATCATTAGTAGCATGCAACATTAATACTAATTCTAATTTACTTATAATAATAATAATAATAATAATAAATGGACTTGAAACTTTTTCAAATCCTAATGCCATCCCTTTTAACCCTAATTTAAACTAAATTTTAGCTCAAATAATGCTAATGCATTTGAGCTACCAACACCATGAGCTAAAAATGTTTTTACCCATACTATCAATAAAATAAAAATACAAAATAAATGTTTTACTCAAACTGATAAATTTACTGAAATTATTTTGATAATTTTCACAACAACCCCTAAATTACCTCTCATTAATGGAAAATTTAAAGATTATTCCGCTCTTTTTTTAATTGATTCAGGCTCTTCACTTTCAATAATTTCTAATGAAACATTTAAAAAACTGAAACATAATAATAAGCATAAACTTATTTCATTTTCAGTTTTAATTATTACTATCAATTCTAAGGTCTCATTTTTAAGTTGTATTCAAATCTCTTTCACAATAAATAATGAATTATACAAACACATACTTTTTATTACATATTTAGATAATTCACTTTTAGAAGGGATATTGGGATATGATTTCATGCGAATGCATAATATCCAATTATCTCCTAAGGGCAATTCTATAACAATTAAAGGTGACAGGGGACCATTGGTAAGGCAAAAATTGTAATAATAATGTAAACATTGATTATGATGAAGACACTGTCTCAAATATTTATGGAGAGATTCAAATAGATAAGCAACATTCGGACACTAAACAAAATGGACAGGTCATATTAAATCATAAAATTTTGTTAAATACTTAAGAACATAATTTTGCAAAAATAATCTAATATATATAATTCTCTTACGTGGCTCCCAAAATTTGGCTGCATTTCTTTTCCACCGGTGCAACGTTTGCTTTGTTTTGTTTACGTTACTATTTCTCTTACACGGCGACAAAAAAAGCCTCATTACAACTCCCAGAATGGAAACGCAAGAAAATCGACCAATGATTGCCGCTAAAAATGTCACATACCAAATCTAGCTGAGGTGGCTCAACATATAGCGCTTTTAAAAACGGAAACTGAAATAACCAGAGAGCATCAGCTGCGGCAATCTCATACTATTAAGCTAGGCAGAAGTGAGTAGTCTTTGTCGATAGATCTCTATTTTAGTATTTTGTCGAAAGCGCTTTTTTTCACGATTTATTTGACGATTTTTGATTTATATCACGAATTATACTATAGCACATTTCTAATAGGTTTAACGATGTCATTTATTTGTCATTGTCATTTGTTATTAACATGTCATTTATTTGAATTCAAATTCATTTTAATGACTTAGTATTTACTAAAAAGATGTAATTTTCTTTTTAAAAAAAAGTTTTTATATGGATTTGAATGATTGTTTTGAATTCTTAGAATTTTGTGCATTTGCAATGTACCTAAGTTAGTATCGAGCGAAGCGGGCTTGGTTTGCGAAGCAAACCATATAAGATTGAGTAGCAATTTTCGGGGGTTGGCAAGCGTTAGCGAGCAGGGGGTGCAGCCCACTAGCAGTTAAAAATCCTTCAAATACTAATGTCATTTTAAAACAAACTATAAACTAAAAAAATATTGAAATTTATTCTTCAATTCATAATTTAGAGTTAGTTAAAAATTTTCGCTGATTTCAAAACAAGAATAATAAATACTATACGTGTAATATTTTTCTTAAAAATAAATATGAAGAAAGTTTATTTTTGAATGAAGGACAAGCTATGGGCCACATTTATCCTATTGATACTATATAAGATTATAACTATTCAAAATTAAATTTAAGTGATTCTATTGTTAATAGTGCTAATAACCATGAGCAAAATAAAATTAAAAAACAGGAATTTTAAAATTGTACCTTCAAAATATGTTATAGATTTAAGAAAAAGAGAAGTACAGGAGGATGATTTCCAACTAGGTCATCTCGAAGAATTAAAACAAAGGCAATTAAAAAAATTATTATTTGAAAATTGGTAAGTCTTTTCAAAATCTTCAAAAACACTCGGACATACGAATAAAGTAATACCGGAAATTTCTTTTATTCATGATTATCCTAGTTGCACTTTGCCATTTCCTGTGCCTCCTTCAATAAGAAACACTTAGGCAATTATATGAAATGGTAGAAGCAGGATTAATTGAATGCAGTGTTACGCAGTGTTTTTGCCCAATGCTTTGGATTAAGAAAAAGAATACAAATAATCCCAAACAAAAATTTAGATTGGCTTTAGACTTGCGATTAATCAATAGCATCGACTCACCCACTTCCTAAGATTCAAAATATCATTTTAAATTTATCTAATTACCGGTTCTTCTCTGGAATGGATCTTCCAAGCGCTTTTTATCAGCTAAACCTCCCTGCAAAATACTCAAAATACCATACCAAGGTAAATTAGCATTTACATCCCCTTGGGGGACATTTAAAAATAAAAGATTAGTTCTCGGTTTAAAAAGAAATTCTGAAACTGTTCAGGCTCTCAAGGATTCAACATTTGAGGAAACTCAAATTAGAAGAAATATTCGCGTACCAAGACGATATAGTAATTGCGAGTAATTCTTTTGAAGAAATTGTAGAAAAACTAAAATTTTCTATGGCCATTAATTCAATTTTAATTGTAGGGTATTTTCTATCTGCCTTTCTAAGTGTTTTACAAAATAATATGCAGGAGACAATTTATCTTCAAATTCCTTTAAACGTACGCCAGAAATGGCAAAATTTGAAACATCTGTATTTAAATAAAATCTTTATCCCATTGTAAGAATCTTATGAATTGTTTATTGAAAAATACGTTTTGTAGTAAGTGAAAAACATTTTGATATTCTTTAGTCCATTTGAATTTAACTTTAGGGGAGGTTAAATCAATTAACTGTTGAATTTATTCACCATAACATGGAATTAAATTTCAATTATATCTACAAACATCAATGAATTTCTTAAGTTGTCTTTTAGTTTCAGGAGTAAGAAAAATTGTCATTTCAACTATATTTGATTGAATAGATAAAACCTTTTTGTTCCTTCTTTATTGATTCTGATGCAAAATTATTAATGTAGGTAAATATAGAAAATAACTGAGTTTTTCTTGCTATTGTTGTTCCTAAATCCTTGATGTCTTAAGTTCTTTCAATGATTTATTTATCACAATTTGAAATTAAGAAAACATACCAATTTTTAAAACGTAAATATCTTTGGTATAGTATGTATTCTGATGCAGAAAATTTAGTTAAATCTTGTCTCAAATGCCTGGGAAATAAATATCATAGAATACCTAAAGAGGCCTTACAAAATAATTTTATTCCCAAAAAGCCATATGAATTTGTTTCATTAGACATAGTTGGTCCTTTTTCTGATCAACAATTTATTTGGTTTCTTATTGAACATTTAAGTAAACATTTAGAACTTTTTACATGAACAAAAATTATTATTGAAGCTGTAACTGATAATCTTTTGGCATATATTTGTGCTTATTGCCGACCTGACACGTTCTTAACGGATTTAGGTATTTAACACTAGATTACCCAAGGAAGTAATTTTGACTGCTTTTTAATTTCAATTAAAAAACAATGTTTTACATCATGATACAGTTTCTTAGAATTTTGCGACTTTTAGTGCAACATGTAATTTTTTTATTGTTAATATTTATTTATAACTTGTTATATAACTGTAAATAGTATAAAAAAATACAAAAAATTAATTAAAAAAAATTCTTTACACATTAGTTATTCTCTCACAATCCAGTCATTTTGACTGATTAGGGACAATTTAGGTATATACTAAGTTTCATTCTTTCTAGTATATAATATTTGAATACTTTTCCAAAATCATTGTGAATCAAAATGAATGACACCACTTATGCACATTCGGCAGCTAATTCGGTCAGCGAAAGAATTAACACTGGCATAAAATTAACTATAAATTCTTTAATAAAAGATGGAATTAATTTTAAAAATGCAGTTAGGAGTCATGAAAATTTGTATACTGGTGCTAAACATTACAAAACAAGTGTTTCACTGAATATGATACATTTTGGTAGAAATTCACCTTTAATCATTGATACTTTTAATCCCGATGAGCAAGTTTAACAAATAGATAAAGGTCATTACTTGGATGAAATTCCCTCTAATTTAAATAAAATGTATAATAAAACTTATGAAAATATCTCAGATGCTCAAGATAAACAAAACAGAAATAACAATGAAAAATCAAAACTCAGATACTTAAAGCCTAATGAGTATAGTAGATGTAAAATCAAGGGATAAATGTAACAACAAGTTTTTGGGTCCTTTCGAAAAAATCTGCTAAACATTACACAACACGTTTTAACCTAATATGATACATTTTGGTAGAAATTCGTCCTTAATCTTTGATACTTTTAATCTCGATGAGCAAGTTTAACAAATAGATAAAGGTCATTACTTGGATGAAATTCCCTCTGATTTAAATAAAATGTATAATAAAACTTATGAAAATGTCTCAGATGCTCAAGATAAACAAAACAGAAATAACAATGAAAAATCAAAACTCAGATACTTAAAGCCTAATGATTATAGTAGATGTAAAATCGAGGGATAAATGTAACAAAAAGTTTTTGGGTCCTTTCGAAAAAATCAAAATCAAAACCGATGTGACTTATTCAATTCAAATCTTAGATAATCACCATGGAAGATCTCTTAATAGACATATTGACAAAATATTATTAAAGAATGAAAGGAAAGAACATTTAAATGATAACGATAATAATGTCTTTATGAATAATGGCAATAATAAATTTCACATTATAATTTAAGAAATAGAATTGCATCCATAAATTTTTTTTTTGCACTGTGTACGAAAGATTATATCTTAATTTTTTTAAAAATCTCTTTCCTTTTGTAAAAGCAGTAGTAATTTTGTTTACAAATATATGTCAATAGAGTAAAATATTTTTTCTCGCATTCATATGAATATATTTTTATTTCAAGTGGGTACACAAGTATATACTTACTATTCAATATTTCAAGTACAATTTTTTTTAAAATTTGTATATGTGATAATGAAAATTGTATATGTGATTAATTTAATTTGTATATGTGATAATGAATGTTTTTAACAGTTAAAAAAGACTTTCATTACAAATAATATTTTAAATCTTAAATAAGTTTCATTTACAGTGAAATTTTGGTGAAAAATATTTTAAACATCTAAATATGAATAACTAAGTGAATAAATTATAAATTCTAGATCAATATAAACATTTACGTGACAAACAAGAAATTGTTTACATTTCGAACACTATAAATGTTTTTAACTATAACCTTTGAGCACAAAGGATGCTAACACAAAGCAATCTTAGATTAGTAAGTGAACAAATGAATACTCATTGACATGTTTTGATATATATATATATATATATATATATATATATATATATATATATTAGTTCATAACGAAGAATAAAACAAAGAAAAATAATAGACATATGAAAAAGGGGGGAAATAATAAGTAAAAAATAACAAACAACAGTTTATTAAAAATAATAATAAATAATTAAAAAAATCAAAAAAAAAAAATCATGAAATGTCAATTAAAAAACCGGAAAAAAACCGGAAAAAAAGGATATAATCTTTTCTTCAGCCCACACGATTATATCCGCAAAACAGAGTACTTTCTGATATTGTATCAATAAAGCCAAAGCTAAATAAATTAATACAATAGTGTGAGGAGCACTCAAAAATTTTTTTTAAAAAATAACAACAAATGAAATAGATCACAAAAAGTACAAAAAAGTAAAAATAACATGTAAAAACAGATAATAAAATAAAATAAAAAGAAAAAACATTAAAAAGGGGAGACTATAAAGCGAGCAGCAAAATCAGTTCAACTTACATGGACGGATATTTTTCAAGAATGATTTAAAAATGTTTTCGCAGAAAGATTGCCAGATTACAAAATATGAAAACAAAAGCGCAAATTGAGTGTAACAAGAAGGTTATAAAGTGTCGTTCTTACTGCACTGAAGTGATTTGTTATATATATATATATATATATATATATATATATATATATATATATATATATATATATATATATATATATGAAATAACAGGTCAACAACTCCGATATTTATTTGATTAATTGTCCACATCGCAGGAAAAATGAAGTCTTTTTCTGCATAATCTTTTCTATTTACTAACGATGGTGAAAGCATACATCTCAGCCCCCTCCAAGCTGGAGAGGGGGGAGACCCATATCCCGTTTAACTGACGTAATTTAGTTAGGCTTTATAAACAACAAAAAGACACGCAAAAACATTCGGCGTTTTATAGGATGATTAAAAAGTGTGAAGAGGTCAGTCATTATTGCCTTTTCTGTATTCTTACGCCTCATCAAAATTATTTATTACTCATAGCAAATCATTTAATCTTTCCTTATATGGAAGTGAAAGATCTTAAAATAACTTCTCTTTTGAAATATAAATCTAATTATTATTCATTGGCATGTTTTTAGCCTTGAAGTCCCAAAATAGAATGTCTGCATTTTATGAACACGAAAAAGTTTTCAATGCTTTTTTTAATACAAAAGTATTTTTAGAACTTTTGTATTACATATTTACATATTATTATTTTGTATTATATATATATATATATATATATATATATATATATATATATATATATATATATATATATATATATATATATATATATATATATATATATATAAAATACAAAATAATTGAAATATTTGAAAAATTTGATGCAAAAGCCCAAATGTAGCGTGTAAGGTGGTCAATATTTAAAGTTAAATATTTTTTTGTTGAATTATAGTAATTCAATCCACCAACACTATCTATTGCTAGTAAGTCAAAAGACTGATTAACAGGGGGTAAGGATTGTAATAATCGAAATTTTTTTTGTCGCGGTTTTTTATTTAATTGGCACGTATGACAATGTTTACAAAATTTTGTTATTTTTGTGTGAAAATTTTTGAAAAGTGTATTAGAATAGTTATATAAAATGTTTCATTTTTTCTTTCTGTTTAGTTCACTAAACAGATAAATTGTATTATTATGTTTTTATTGTTGTTGCTGTAAATAATTTTTTTCACATATTGGAAAAATGTTATTTATAGTAGGAAAGAGGACAGTCAGACCAACATAAATTTTATAAATTCGTAGTATTCTAAATTTTATTATTTTTTTTTGGCTTACCAAAAAAAATTTTTTTGGGGGGGGGATGTAATACAAAAGTTATAAAAATACTTTTGTATTAATAAAAGCATTGAAAACTTTTTCGTGTTCATAAAATGCAGACATTCTATTTTGAGACTTCAAGGCTAAAAACATGCCAATGAATAATAATTAGATTTATATTTCAAAAGAGAAGTTATTTTAAGATCTTTCACTTCCATATAAGGAAAGATTCCATATAAGGATCTAATTATTATTCATTGGCATGTTTTTAGCCTTGAAGTCCCAAAATAGAATGTCTGCATTTTATGAACACGAAAAAGTTTTCAATGCTTTTATTAATACAAGTATTTTTATAACTTTTGTATTACATATTTACATATTATTATTATTATTATAATATATATATATATATATATATATATATATATATATATATATATATATATATATATATATATATATATATATATATATATATATATATATATATATATATATATATATATATATATATATATATATATATATATATATATATATATATGTAACATAAAAAGCTTCAATTAATCTTTTTATGTTAGTTTCTTCGTTATAAAACAACTCCTAATTTATTGCTACTTAATTCATCAAATCGAAGCACTTTATGATACTTTTAAAAAACCACGTCCTGCCGGCTTGTAAAATGATGCAGTCGGACCGAGCAGGAAAACAGACACAGGATTTTAATTAAATCAGAGTAACTTTTATTTGATCATTCTTAGTTGAGTGGGAGCGAAAAAGTGATGTTTACTCCATCAGCAAACAGTCTTTCTGGTAGGGAAAATCTTGCAAAAAATCCGAAAATGCCTTTATTTAGGGAAAAGAGGGAAATATGTAACATAAAAAGCTTCAATTAGTCTTTTTATGTTAGTTTCTTCGTTATAAAACAACTCCTAATTTATTGCTACTTAATTCTTCAAATCGAAGCACTTTATGATACTTTTAAAAAACCACATCCTGCCGGCTTGTAAAATGATGCAGTCGGACCGAGCAGGAAAACAGACACAGGATTTTAATTAACCAATAGTAATTTCTGAGATTTCCCTCTTTTCCCTAAATAAAGGCATTTTCGGATTTTTTGCAAGATTTTCCCTACCAGAAAGACTGTTTGCTGATGGAGTAAACATCACTTTTTCGCTCCCACTCAACTAAGAATGATCAAATAAAAGTTACTCTGATTTAATTAAAATCCTGTGTCTGTTTTCCTGCTCGGTCCGACTGCATCATTTTACATATATATATATATATATATATATATATATATATATATATATATATATATATATATATATATATATATATATATATATATATATATATATATATATATATATATATATATATATATATATATATATATATATATATATATATATATATATATATATATATATATATATATATATATATATATATATATATATATATATATATATATATATATATATATATATATATATATATATATATATATATATATATATATATATATATATATATATATATATATATATATATATATGTAATGACTCGTAAATAATATGCATAGAAATTCTATAATTTATTTTAAACTAATGACCACGTTCAACAAATAAGCATACATTATCACAAATTTTGTTTGTTATCAACTAAATAAACTTATTATTAATTCATTAAACTAATTTCTATCTTAATGTTGCTGTTGATTTCCATAGAGGCCTACGTGCGGAGCAATTTAATGTGATTTTCTTTCCTTGACTGAATAATTAAAATTCGCTAAGTGATATTGAGATATTTTTTTTACAATGTAAATATACAAGATTAATAAATTATTCAATAGTTAGATTTTTCTGTTTAAATCTTTACAATATATTTAAATATAAAATACAATTTAAGTGTTAATCATGTAACAACATACTGACTCGAACATTATTGAACATTTTAATTTATGTCCTGATATTTGGTTTTAAATTAAAGCAAGAAAATTTTATTTTATTTACCGAGCATAAGAATAGGGTTATTAAATACTGTAATACACTTACATCAAAATATTATATTTGAATCCGGAAATATTCATTTATTGTCAAAAGTGTAAGCAACTTAGATTTTTCTTTGCAAATGTCTTGAACTGAGCTATGTAATATGACACAATAATTGCTTATAATGTAAAATATAATATTATGATTTTTTCTTGGTATAAATGTATAGCTGAAAATTAATAAGATGTTCAGAGTTGAAATTTTTATCATACTCAAATAAGATTAAGATAATGGAAGGAAACAAAATGGACGCATTTTTTTTTAATAAAGAAAGAACTTTTGAAGAAATAAATTACGAATATATGCTTGCTTTTCTTTCGAAATCGAGAGAAATATCCTGGCCAAGTGATGAATTTTTTTTTTGTATACTTAGCTCATTTTGAATCAAAAGCTCAGATGATTTATATGCAAGATGTTAAGATATATTAACATGACATGAAAATATGTTTGAGAAATATAACTGTTTTTATTTAACTTTTCTGGATATAATAATTTTGCTTTGAAACTATAAATAAGTGTATATATATATTATGTTGCATAGATATTAAAGCTTAATGCATAACATTTATTTATAACATGGGGAAAGATCTATAAATTAGAAAAAAATATTAAATTTTCTTTTCTGTGTCCAGCTCGGATATATGTGATGCCATGATAAGCATTACATGTTTTCTAGATTTTAAAATTTCTTTAATTTCATAAATTAAATTTTTTCAATCATTCCTAATCTAATTTTAATTAAATTAAACAAATTATTAATTCTTATTTTATTAAGAGAAAATATAAATACTTCATTCTCTTCTTAAGAATCAATTTAACGGGTAACTTTTTATTTTAATACACATATACGACTTATTAATTCATTGTCGTGACTAAATCGAACATCAAAATCTATTTTTAACTCTTCATTCCTTAAGTTACTTTATTTCTCTTACCAGAAAAACGTGTAAGTTACCGGGTTATATTACCAGGTTAATTCTCACGGTCTTTTTGGTGATAAAGCTATTGCCAAATTATTTATACTTTGAAACTAATTAACGCTGGGTCGACTTTGTTTTTGGCTATTTTATTTCTTTGATGAATTGCCAACTATGGATCTCTTCCCATGCTCCTAAATGTCCGTTGGGAACAACTCTGTCACTTTTAGTTTAAAAGTCTTGGCTTTAGGCCCACACCAGCAGTCCAACCATTATCAATTTACCAATTATTGTTTTTTTACTTTAGTGCGCTATCAATTCTTAAAGTGCAATGCGAAATATGTATTTACTACAAACTTCCATCATAAAAATTTCTCCATCATTAAAAAAAAAAAAAAAAAAAAGGAAAAACCTCATTACAGAAATCATTTTAGTTTTATTTATAACTCCCCTCTAATGGGGTAAAATCGGGTCCATATATTAACCCTATGGCAAACTTAAAAATACTAGAATTTGAGTAAAAACAATTGCAGACATTTCTATTTTATATGACAATTTAAGGTAATTTACCTGTGATAATCGTACTCAAGGGGGGAAGGGAGAGAGAGGGATAACTGTTCTTGGGCCCAGGATTGTTGAGAACCCTACGAAAATTTCTTTCAAAAAATACAGGGCTTATTAATTAGTGCTTTTAAAAGAAAATTGCAGAAAATTTCTTTACATGAAATCCACAATTTTTCTTCATATGAAATCTACAATTTCGTTTAAAGGGTCTTCAAAAATTCTAGAAAATATTAAATAAAGATTTTTTTGTGCTTTGAAGAAGGGGCTGGTAATACCTTTGTTCAGCCTTGAATACAATTACCTTCATACCTCTGTCGGATTTTCTCGGACAGAGTATAGACTCGCATCAATAGGGTGGGAACGAAACCGGGCTACACCCGGGCCTACCTCACGAGCAGAAGTTATCGAAACGTTGCAAGACCAGAACAGTGGTTTTATGATCCGTCTCAGTTTATTGTTATGGTTCTTAAAAGCTAATATTAAAAATAATTAATTTATAGAAGATCTTAATTAGCAGCCATTATCACCTTAGAAATATCTTTTTCTTATTCATTTGAAAACATTATTTTGAGATGGTAGATTTTAACTACGTTAGATATCGAATTAAAAAATCCATTTTACTTTTATTTGTACAAATGCAGAGTGTCAACGTCCTTAAAATATTTTTAGAATTTTTGTCAAAAATGAAGTAAAGACTGTGCGCATATTAGGGGTTCATGACAATATTTAAGCTTAAAAAACAAAAAATACTTTCAAGATCAAACGAACACTATGTGGAAGACGGGACTAAAAGCATCAAATCTGCATGATTTCCGGTAATTAAAAGGCGTTAATTAAAAACTTCTCCTAGACAGTCAAAGTGATTTCAATGGTTTCATCTCGATAAAGGTTTTGTCTTACCAAGCTTAAATATTGATTTGGGACCACTATTATGTCTAATTTTGCAACTTAGTTTTTGAAAAGGATTTTAAAAATAAAAATTTTTAGATCGGGGTAACATAACGCAATGTATTGTCATTTCCTAAACACAAAACTCTGTTTTCAATCACCAAATGATATATTTTTAGTGACATTTTTGAAGTTAAGCAAAAGATGCAATTTGATAAAAAAAAATCAAGAATTTTTTAAAAAAAGTATGAGTTTTTCACGTTGGAATGACTTAAAGTTGTTTGCTTTATTCTAGGAATCAAGATACGAATTCTGAATACAGATGAATTGTAAACAAAAAGATCAATTTGAATTATGAAATCTCATCTGGAAAATGAGTTTTTATCGAGGTTAACCTTTGCTCTTAACAAGATTTTATATTCTGAAAAAAGCATTATTTTTAAAGTTTTCAGTAGTTTTCCATCTAGACGGAAACTTTTCAAATGAGAGTTCTGTTCATGAATAAGTTTTGAATCACAATGAAACTTCGCTAAGAGCTTACATTCTCTGAATTTAAAATTGTTGAAATGAGCTACTTACAATTGAGAAAAACTCAAAGATTTCTAAAATATCTGAAAATAAACTTATCAGGGGAACTTTTAAGTTTATTAATCAAACTTGACCCTATTAATCTATCTAAGTTTGTGTTATTCATTCTATTTTTTTACGAAATAGAGAATTAAGGTAGAAACAGAGAATTATAGTCTCTTTGGATTATTTGTCCTTACAAAATTACAAAAATTTAGATTTAGTTACTCATCAAGTATTAATTCCAAAAATCTTAACTCCACTTTTTTTTTCATTTCTGGAGCAAATAGAAACTAGTTAGACTTTATTCAGATTTAGACTTCTAGTTAGACTTTATTTTTCAGTTTTTACATTTTAGTCGAATTCTGAGTACTGAAGAATAAAATATATTCAGAATTTAGAAGTTCGAAGAAGTCATTAATTTATTATATAGGTTTTATGTAATATTTTCTGGGGGTAAAAATTTCAGCAAATGCATATTTGACAAGGGAGATGAGACTTTATAAAATTCAATGAATTCATATTTTCGGATGAAACTAAATCATATAAAAAAGAAAAGAATTCTAAGATTATTTTCTCCCATGATTATTTCAGAAATATACTTAAATGTTCAGTTTTAAATTTCTTATAGTTATTACTAACTATGCTTAACATAAGACATTAAGCGTTTCTCAGAATCTTCAATATAAGAAGAATGATTTTTTTTCTAATAAATGCTTCTAAAAAACTTTAGGAGGTTTTAAGATAGGAATTAAAGAAAATGTTTTTGATGGCTACTAGAGACGTTATGACTTTTTTTGGCACATATCACATCGTGAACGATATAATAAATCGGAGCTTTTACTGACAAATACAAGCGGATTTCTCCAGATTTTGGCTACTTTTTCAAAAATGCCAGCTGTTCAATAGCTGGGATATAATTAAGTGCAGGCTTTTAAAGGTTTTCCTTTCCAATTACATTCTTTTTTATTTAGTACGTTGTTTTATTCGCGAGATTTATTTAATCTTTCAAACTCACGGATAGCTTTCAATAGTCTTTTTATTCTATGTGACTTGAACTCAAGGTAATTGAATCTCAATCATTTATCAAAAGACTAATTATATGTTACATTAAAGTATTTTTTATGTTGTTAGTTCTCTATGATGGTTTCATGTTTTCCTGATAAACTGAAAAGAACAATATATATATATATATATATATATATATATATATATATATATATATATATATATATATATATATATATATATATATATATATATATATATATATATACAGGGTGGTCCCGAATTCATGGTACAAACTTTAATGGTAGGTACAGGACATTGTAACAATGATTTATTGTATAGGAATGTATAGTCGCAAGTGACGCGGTGAGGCGTAAACATGGAAAATAAAAGGAAAGAGAAATGGAGTGATCGGTTGGTATCATTGCCGGTAGAGGGCAGTAGATGTCCAGCCGCCGTTGAAAATGATGCATCGCAGTAGGGAAAAGCGCCATTCACAATTGTGCTGCCGTAGACGATGCATGCAGAAAAAGCAGACTTTACGCATGCAGAAAAAGCAGACATGCATTACATGTACGGCCGTGCAATTGGTAACGGCAGAGCTGCGTTACGAATATATCGCGCGGAGTATCCTGATCGACGAATGCCGGATCATAGAATTTTTCAACGGTTACATCGTCAACTTTGTGAAACAGGTGCGTTCGACGTCAACAGACATGACGCTGGTCGATTAAGAGCTGTACGCACTCCAAGTCTGGAAGAAAGCATCTTGAACATTGTGGCAGATAGATCCGAGTCAAGCACAAGAACTGTTGCGCGTGACGTAGGTGAGAGTCATCAGACTGTATGCAGAGTGTTAAACAAAAATCGCTTACACCCCTTCCATTTTCAGAAAGTACAAGTATTGAATCCGGCAGATTATCCTCTCCGAGTGAACTTCTGCCTGTGGGTGATGCAGCAATGTGCGTTGCAGCCGGATTTCGAAGGTGAAGTGCTATTTACAGATGAAGCGACATTTTCACGCGAGGGTGTCTTTAATGCGCACAATTCCCATGTGTGGCAACCGATAATCCACATACAACGCGTCCACATGCGTTTCAACAACGTTTCTGTATTAATGTGTGGGCTAGTATTGTGAACGACTTTTTGATTGGCCCATACTTACTACCCACGCGACTCAGTGGCGGAAGCTATCTTATTTTTCTGAAAGAAGTGTTACCACAACTGCTGCATGATGTTCCGATCGCCATTCGTAACCGCATGTGGTTTCAGCACGATGGGGCGCCAGCACACTTCAGCATTGATGTACGGAATTACCTGAATGCCACGTTTGGTGCTCGATAGATTGCGCATGGTGGACCAATCCCTTGGTCTCCCCGATCTGCCGATTTATCGAGCCTCGATTACTTTTTATGGGGAGATCTAAAGCATCTTGTTTATGAGACTCCAGTTGACTCAGATGAGGATCTCGTCGCTCGCATATCTGTAGCTGCTGCAGGTGTGTGCGTGAAATACCAGGCATCTTTGAACGTGTACGCCAATCGCTCCACCGACGCTGTCAAGCATGTATAGCTTCTGGTGGACGCAATTTTGAACACTTACTGTAAACATGACACTTGTCAACAACGCTTTCAATAAAAGCTTTGTTTTTCCTTTCGGCCGTTATTTCTCCTGTTTACGTCTCACCGCGTCACTTGCGACTATACATTCCTATACAATAAATTATTGTTACAATGTCTTGTACCTACCATTAAAGTTTGTACCATGAATTCGGGACCACCCTGTATATATATATATATATATATATATATATATATATATATATATATATATATATATATATATGGTGCCAGTTCCTGTGCTGTAACATGATATCAGTTCTCAGATCCGTCAGTTAGAAGTCGCCTTAAGCTAGAAATCCCGACAGTCAATGTAAGCCGCAAGCTGATCCCTGTGCACGACTACTAGGAAGCAATGGGAATTTCCCTAAGACAAGAGAGCGCGGTGGACAATGAACCGAAAAGACGTGACGTATATGGACTCCAAAGAGGAGTTATGATTATACAAAACATTTAAAGACGAACTCTTACTCATTTATTTACTTTTTGTTTTATTTATGTTCTTGTTAATCGTCCGTCCTTATGTAAATTTAATTTTCAATATATATATTTTTTGTTTTTTTAAAAAAAAAAAAGTCCCTATTTATTCTAAGACGACCACTCATGCCGTCACCCCCCACCCACACACGCACGCACGCACACTTTTTTTGAAACGGGCTTTAAATATCTTGTTTTATCTTGCATTATACTCGTTTTTAAGCTGTCTAATATCTGTGCAAAAGCAACTAACTAATTTTGGGTTTTAATATTAATTTTTCTTTTTGCCGTAAAATGGATATTCTTATATATTTTCTATGACAAAATCTTATATATTTTCTTCTTGCAAAACTCGCTAATGTGGCCCACTTCAAAAAACTTACTCTTAAACCTATGAAAATTGGATTTTTCAATTTTTATTCTTATTTTAAATTGTTCCCTCAATATTTTTTAAACTGTTCAAATTCGAAATGCTACCAATTTGAGACTCGTTTTATAAATTGCATTTAGTCACTATTTACACAAATTATGTATGAAAAGGAAGACAATTTAGTGAATTTTTGAATTTATATCATAAGTTGATAACATTATTTTTAATTTTTTTAAAAATTTTAAATAAACTTTTTATAATCTATTATATATTGAATATCTACTGCAACTTTTCAAAAATTTTTAAAGCTTTAATTAGAAAAGCAAGCATTTTTTATTGAAATTTCCTGGCCTATTTGTTAATTTTCTTAAAATTAGGCTGATTTGAAATAAGTTTGTAATTTACTGATACCCTAATTACTAGAGCAATTTCAATAGATTCATCGTGAGAGCTGTGTTCTAATTTTGTATGTTTAATTCTCAATTTCCCATTTCAATCTAATTACTTGTTATTAAGTATTGTTAAGAGTTATTCATTATTAATTAATCTAAATGGTATTAGATAAGTTTTATTCAATATCTCATTTTTTCATGCATATTATGTTTCAAAAATTGAGATCTACTGACGTGACAATTTATGAGTGGTTAACTCTTTATATTACCTTTAGAATGTGTAACGTCTTTTTTATAAATATCTTTCTTTTCTAGAATATTGTTTCTTAATTTTTTTTGCTCACTCTTACTTCTGCATTAAATTAATTATTACTAAATTTTGTGTCTAGCTGTTACTATGATAATTATAAATGAGAAAAAGCTGTAGTAAAAGATGTAATTTTCAAAACTTTGTTATTTGCCTTTTGCAATAAGTTTTACTAGCGAGTTCTTAATTGCAGTTGCAATTTCACTGTGTTTATTTGAAGCATTTTTAAAATTTTCAAATTTAAAATAATTTATTATATAATGTATTTTATAATGTAGCTTTGAATATTTCAGTAAGTTTAACGTAATTTCTCCCAGACAATGATGGCATGATAAGATAATTTAACTTGTAGCTTGATTTTAGCTAAATCAGATGCAGCTATTTACATGTAGTTGATAATTATGACTTCAAAAGTAGTTTTTGTATATATAGTTGAAAAATATAATTTTAATTACTTTTATTGCTTATAATTTTTTATTACTTTTATTTCTTTCAGAATTAGTGTAAAAACAACTCATCATTTTGTGTTAGAATTTATACGTTAATTTTCGTTTTTTGTGTGCATTCATGTTAATATAATTTCTTGAATTGTTAATAAACTAATCTACCAAACACCTGACTTGTTTATTTAAAGGAAAAATAAGTTATTAATCCATGAATTAAAAGATAATTATAGAAAAGGTTATGTTTTAGAACAGTACAACATTTACTCGTTCTTAGTTTGAAAATATTCATTAAAAAGTTGAAGCTAAATCTAACATTGTTTCGCTTTCACGTGATTTAAAATGTATGGAAATTATTATTAAATATAGTTCATGTAATACACATAACTATACCAAGTTTAAGAAAGTATAAAAACTGAATATTCTTAAATTCCTTATCCATTCATTTTATAAGCAATGTATTTAAAAATATTCACTTGCTTAAAAGTGAGCCTTTTTCATTGTAGATACTATGTTAATTTTAAATATAAGCACTGTATGTTATAATTATAAGTAAAAAGATTTATTAAAACTTAATTTATAAACTAATATTTTCATTATAAAATATTTAATTTTTAATAACTTTCTTAATTTATAATCAGACAACGAAGCGAAAAGCTAAGTTTTTATCTCTCATCTCAAAAATCAGTACAATTTGTAAGATCCAAATATTATGATTGTTTATAACCAATGACTTGAGTAAGCAATTTGATGAGATCTGATCTGTTAGTGTTTTTTTTTATTTCAACTTTTAATGTTTACAGTGGGAATATGAATTCATTTTAACAAACATTGACTTAAAATCATGTATCATATTGTGTTGGGGTAACAAAGTGAAATAACTATTTTCATTAGCTGCAATTATAACTAAAATGAAAAATTTTTTGCTGGAAAAAGAATTGTTACTCAGTTAGGAAATACAAAAAGTTTGGAAATATGTAATGCAATAGAAATACATTAATTTTCTGAAATTACAAATAATTTATAGTTATAATTCAATTAGTCTTAAAATATATGAACTGTTTAAAAAATTATCTGAATTTACATTATTAAATAATTAAACATATTTCGTATGTACACATTTGTCGGTAACAATTTTCTTGAATTCAGATATGCAAAACAATTTCTCAATGAAAAATTGTGAGAAAATAATTTAATAAGTTAAGAAAAATAATTATATATTTATTGACCCAATAACACGTACTTCAAAGTTATGAATTGTTTATTAGATTAGTTTATTATGCTATGAAGTATTTATTAGAAATTATTTAACTTAGCTTAAAACATTCTAAAATTTTACCCAACTTGTTAAATGGTAGTGATAAAAAATACAAATTAAAGCTGAATAATAGATGTTGGAAATGTTTATTTCATTTTTTAATTTTTTTCTAAAAAGTAATTTTGTCATTAAGGTTAGTCAACGTTTGTCTTAAATTTTGCAGCTATGAAGAAAATGCGAAATTCCAGGTACCTTCTCAAAAAACATTTTATGACAACATTTTTTTTGAAATTGATCAGCAATTTCCCTATTTTCGTGGAATCGCCCATTTATTCTAAATACTTTGAACTCACATTGACTAGCATTGCAGTTAATTGTTTGATTAGCATCTCTAATGGGAATATCTACGAGCCACTCTGTGTGTACCAAGTAAAGTTTCGTGCGGAATATACAGTAATTTAATTTACTTTTAATGAAAAGTTTAATTTATTACACAGAGCTAAGCTTATGGGATCTGTAATGACTGTAGCGTAGTAAATAAATTAACTCTAATACTTTACAAACATGACCAAACTAATATTTAACAGACACGTAATGCACGTATGTTTCATTGGTTTGATAACATTTGAATTAAAATATGGCTTTATTTTAAATAGCTTTGGAATTCAATACCTGGAAATGATAGATACAAGGAGTGATAAATTTTTATGTGGATTTCTGTTACCCCTTTGACTCAGAATTTTTATTAAGCATATTTTTTCATTATTTTGCATTAATATAGGTCTAATATTTATAAATAAGTGAAAAATATTATATTTAGTATTTTAATTTTTATGTGGATTTCTGTTACCCCTTTGAGTCAGAATTTTTATTAAACATATTTTTTCATTATTTTGTATTAATATAGGTCTAATATTTAAAATAAGTGAAAAATATTATATTTAGTATTTTAATTTTAAGTGGATTTCTGTTACCCCTTTGATTCAAAATTTTTATTAAATATATTTTTTCACTATTTTGTATTAATATAGGTCTAATATTTAAAATAAGTGCAAAATATTATATTTAGTATTTTAATAATTTATGGCTATGGAATGCAATAGGAAACACCAGTGTCTTTTTCTGCGCTAAAAGTAAAATTTTTTAAACACGGCTCACTTAGAAACAATAATTTTTTTCTTAACTTGCACTTATTTGCAGTTATTTAGATGCAAGAGAAATAGTTATTCATCATTGAAATTTCTTTAACAAAGTTGATGGATTTTTGAATATGAATTAAAATCTTTTTTTTTTTCAAACTACTTTTTCTGGATTTTACAATAAATAAATTTCGACAATTTTTATTTCGAATTAATTGTCAAAATTATATTATAAATATAATTTCGAAAATCTAACATATTTTCTTTTAGCTATTCGACTACTTTTTATTGATTAAAAATACTAAAATGTATTTTTGCTCGTAATTAGAGCATAAAAAAATTACATGAAAGGGATACCGATGTCCTATCTGCATCAGAGGGTTAGAAGCTATTTTCTTGTAGCGATTAAAAGTAAAAGTGATTAAAAGTATAAGTTCTCTTAAGGTTTATATGTAGTATTTTTTTGTCATTTAATAAATCGTGATTGCTTTGCTGGAAATAAAATTTTCTGTTGTAAGGCATTGTAAACATAAATACGAGACTTGTCCAGAAACTCAGTACCGTTTTTGAAAAATTCGAATAAAGATTACTTTTTAAAGCAAAATTTATTTTTTGCATTTTGGAAACAATTTTTCTACATAGTTGTCACAATCGTTAAGATTTTTTATAGAAAGAAACCAACTTTTCTATACCCTTATCGAAAAAAAAAGATGGTGCTCCTAGGGAAGAAGCGATGATTTACGAAGTTCGTAGCAATTGCATGGAAAACAGTTTTGGAAATGTATGGAAACTCCTCACAAAGACACTTTCATTCTGGGCTGTCTGTTTTAACGAATTTTCCCAGTGACTTTTGCAACCGAAACATCTTGACAACAGAAGACTATCCACTCTGTACTACGTCATGAACATTGGTGCGTCCATCAATGAAACGCCAAACCCACATTCTCATCATTTCATCATATTTTTTATCATTATTTCAAGCAAGTTGACGATAAATTTCAGCTAGCTAAAGGTGTTCTTTGCGTTCAAGTATCTTACTGCACAACACAATTCACAGTCGGTGGGGTTGGGAATCATCTTAAACATTGTAAACGTTCATTATCACTTGTAAACGCAACACCATCCTGATGTAATGACAAAAATACAACCAAATACATCTGTGCACATGCGCAGTATTGTTTGTTGTATAAATTTGATGAAAGAAAATAACACAACACTGAATTTTAAATCAAAATCAGCTTTTCAACGTTATTTATAGCAAACACTTTGACTTAGAATTATCTTATGTACGTATTTTTAGAAAGTTTAATTGCATTGAACTAATAATTTTGAAAAATGAACTATTTATCATTTATTGTCTTAAATCGAGGCAAGAAAATAATAATTACATTTACACATTCGTGCATTTTCAAAGAAAAAATTATTTTATTTTAATTAAATGTTAATTTTGGAATTTTTTAAAAAATGATTGCAGATATTCCTTAAAAGAAAATTGAAATTTCTCTTCTCATAAAATAAACAAAATAATCATAAAATTAATGAAATCCCAGTGATTGTTGAACGACTTAAAAAGAAATAAATGTTGATAAAGCTATAAAATGATTTCAGTGTGCAAGAATGAATTTATATCTCCCGCGAGAAAAGAGAAAATATTTCAGAAAAAAATTACTTAATTTAGAAAATTCAAAAGAATTCTATCAAGCGGAGAAAAAGATTAAAACTTGTAATGCTTTGTTAAAAAAAATGTCGTAATGATTTTTCAAAAACTTCCTTCGTAAATCCTTTCAAAAACATCCTTAATTTCTTAATGCAGCGAATTGTCGTTTATTTCAAATAAGGTGAAATATTATTTAAAATTAGGATTTGTATGTATAAACAGGGGTGATTGTGAGCCCAAATCAAAATTCCGGAAAATTTCTTGAGATTAAGAAAAAAAAAAGAAGTTTAAATTGAAAAATTTGAAAAGAATTTAAACAAGTTTTTTTTTCCTCATTTTTCTCAATATTTCTTAGCTCACTTAAAATATATTTAAAATTTTACACATGCCTAGACCATTTATACATAGCTATGATGACCTGGAGAAGTAATTAAAATTTACAAATATGTCTTTCTTTCTTGAGTTTATGATTATAACAACTATTTACTGATAAGAAATGAATATTAATCACGAATGTAAGCTTATAAAGTATCTCTCTAGCTCTCCCTTACAAAGAAATAAAATAAACTGTGTTTTTAAGTTCCACCTTTGAAAATTTGATTTCCGGAAACTTCTTTGGTCAATGATTTTATGAAACGTCTGGGCCTTCGATCTGAGAAAACTTCCGGATCACTGTTAGCGAAAATTCCGGAAATTCGGATTTTTTCCGGAGCACAATCAGCCCTGTTATAAATATGGCGCATATATTGTTTAAAACTGTGTAAGAAATTTGATTTTTGGTAAAAAAATATAAATGATGGAATTAAAACCTGAGAGAAATATATAATGACGATAAATTACAAAAGAAAGAAAGTTGTGATTTCATTACCGCAATCACTGATTACCATTAAAGCTCTAGATCAGGGGTGGCGAACCTTTATACACGAACGTGCCATTTTTTCTAAAAAATTGTTTAATGAAATCACAGACGTGCCATCAAATGATTTTGACTTCATTATTATTGGGAAAATAGTAATACTAAATACTATCAACTCAAAACTCTTTATTTACATTGAAAAGAAATTGCATTTTGCAATTTCTTAGTTATACGCGTAATTCAACTTAAAGTAGCATCAGTGGGACTTCTGTTATTGCAGATTAAATGACAAATAACTTATAGGTCGTAAGATATTAGTTTAAACAGGACTGTTGATTTTTTTGCTAGTTATTTATTGTTAGCTTGTTTCTTATGGTTATTAATTGTTTTTTAGCATTAATTGTTAATTTTTTTTTAATAATTGTTTATTATTATTTTTTTTTGTGAATTTTAATTTAATTGTTACATATGCTTCATAGTGTGTGACATTTGTGTAATAACAATTCATAGTGCAATAATAATTGTGATCGGTGGCGTGCCCAAAATATTGTGTTGCGTGCCATAAATGGCACGCGTGCCATTGGTTCGCCATCCCTGCTCTAGATTATCTAGTATAAGTAGCATCACTCTTTTCCTTGCGACCTTTGTATCACTTTCAATTTTGATTGGCCGTTGCCGATCACATGAATTAACAGTCGCCATTTTGATGACTAATATGAACAGTGGAGTATCATTCCTCACTATCTGTTATTTCTATTTTCTTTTTTCTTTTCACTTTATTTGCTTCATGTTTTAAAATTAATAATGATAGGGTGTTGGGGTTTTAGGTGTTCTAATAAGTCAAAATGAGGCTTTAAATTATATCGCAATAAAGAACGACAGAAAGTATAGGGGCATTGAGTTGGCAAAGATAAATGGAGTCCAAGCGATACTTAGTACAATAACATTTTATATTTAGAAAATGCTAAAAAATAATTATCCTGTTGTATTTTAAATTGCTCATTATTTTGTTTGCTTATGTGGAATTTTGCCTTTCTAGTTTTGAAGAAATGTCAATTTGAAAATTTGAATTGTTTTGTTTCATTTTATAAAATAATGTGTTTATTGCAATGAGCTAGCAAATAAGGTAAGTATTTTCCCCATTAAAGATATGTTATTGACATTTCTACTCACTAATAAAATGTAAAATTATTACAGAATCAATAAGATATGATATTGCAATTTAGGACAAAATTATTATGTTTTGAAAAAATGCGAAATTTTTCAGAAAATATTACTTCTGGTCAAGTGAATTTATTGGTTTATTGTTTTTAATATGTTTTATATTTTAATTTACAAATACATTTTTATTTAATTTTGTATTTTGAAAATTAGTAATATTAAAATATTTCTCGATTTTGTTATTTGCATCGAAAATTTTAATTAAGATTTCATTTTAAATTTAATTCATTGTACTTAGAGTTCTTAGCAATGTTTTATTATGAAACATCAAGTAATCATTAGTATTGATTAAAAAGAAAAAGATTTGAATTACTGAAAAAAAACTTTTTCTTTAAGCACTGATAATAATGTCCTTCATGATTTAAAACCAAAATGATACCACCCTTTGAACCTCATAAAAAAAACCGACTGCAAATTTTTTTAAAGAGTTTAGAAAAAAAAGTTATAGCAGATTATGAAAGACGATATCAGAACGTTTTTACTTATAGATAAGGTATTATTTTCACCGCATTGAATAAAAATAAAACATATATAATTTCAGAAAAAAAATATTTGAAAGAATGAATATTTATGTTACTTTCAAGAATATAATTATCAATAAAAAGTTGTTTTTAAGAATAGAAACATGTCACAAAAAAGTTGATGTCACAGAAAAGTTGCTGTCACCAAGATGACGGCGCGTCGCTACATTATATACGCATCCAGGGCTTTAGTCACCATTGGTCAGATAGTTGTTTTTTTCTGGTCAGACTTTCATAAACGTCATGGGTTTAAAAAACTGCATGGATGTCCTCTTGAAGTTAAATGTGCTGGATTGTTTTCCAATTACAGACAATATAAGTTTCTTAAGATGTCACAATATAAATTTACTTTCTTTGGTATTCGCTTTTATATTTATATCACAGTCAAGACAGTAATTATGAATAAGTTAATCGTAAAAAGGACATAGAACAATAATATTATGATATGACATTAAAAATGCTTGCAGGTGAAAATAAAGATAAAAACTTAGTCTATAAAACTCTAAGAAGTTTCATAATTGGGTATTTGCAACTCGAGAATAAGACGAGCACTGATACACACACGTGTTATGATCTTAGCACCAGCTGATAGTTTATAAACAAGATTGCAAACTAAAGTCGAGCTAAGTTTCTCCTCATATGTTAGAATGTTAATTGACGTTAAGTTTATTTGTAATACTCATAGAATTTGCTGAAATATAATCCTTTCTCGTCTACGTATTTATTCTTTGTTTATTCGTTCAAAAATTCAAATTCAACCATTCAGGAGAGACGTTTAAAAAAAGGAAATTTTTTCATTGTTTCCAATTGGATACTTGCACTTGAAGAAGAAGATCACGAAAACCTACACATGTGACCTATGACGTCAGTTCCAGTTGAGAATTTATGAGCAAAATGGCGTGTTAAAATTGAGCTAAGTTCCCAAACATAAATTGGAATGTACACTGTATTTAATTAACATGGAGTTAATTAAATACAGCGCTGTATCACACATAAAAAAATTTGATTATAATTTTTTCTCGTCCACGTCTTTTACTTGACTTAAATTATTTGTTTTTATATTTCATTGAAACTAGGTAATATTTTTGTTTTGTGTACCTGGAAACTTCGATGCATAATTAGTTTATGTTCTACAATGGCTTTGTGCCTGCCTTCGTGATAGGTAGGAAAGATATAGTGTAAGAATCGAAATCTTTGTGAACGAATCTTTATGAATGAATTTTTATGAAAGAATATAGAATGTGTCACTTAATAGAATTGATACTTGGCGGGCTTGGCTTACTTGAAATAGAATTGAAACAACAGTTGCTAACTTGAACAAATGCTACATTTCAACAACCAATCAGGATAGATATATCCACACTACGTCACTTGCTAGCTCCATCAAAAAGTTCTCCACGAAGGCCAATTTATCCGAATACTCGATCCAGGAGTTCCCTTGTCTTCTGAATTGGGTTCAAAACTGCAAGGCTACGGAATTGAACATTAGTAGTTGTAAACCCATAAAATTGGGTAGGCTGTTCAACGACGGTTATAAAATGAAATAAAATTACAATTCCTAGCCGTTGGGCAAACCGTGGGAGGTTTTCGTGGTTTCCCCTTCTATGTTACTCAAATGGGGGTTAGGTCCATTAAAACGTTCTCCACGAAGGCTAGTTCGTCGCAATGCTTAAGGAGTTCCTTTTTTTCTGGTTTGGGTTCAAAAAAACATTACATTATTACGGAGTTCAACATTGATAGTCGTAAACGTAGAATTGAGTCAGCTGTTCAATGCTGGTTATAAAATAAAATAAAATGCTAACACCAAATACCACTATGGATGGCAGACATATCATTCACTAGTTAAGACATTACAGATGGGCTGACAGTGATTAGTTTTCAGGATTTTTCAATATGCTCTTAAAATGGTTTAGTTAAGCTCAAAAAGCAAGCTTGACCGATCATTGAAAGTTTCTAATGTTTTCTAAGTTGCTTTCTGAATCATAACTTTAGGAATGAGAACATTCTGATCCGCATATATTTTGGCCTAGGTTACAAAAAAATATCCAATTGCATCAATAAAAAGGTTTTTAGAACTGAAATCATAAGACGTTATTTCTTTCCTGTGAATATATCCAGTGAAAAAACGAATCTGTCGTTATTGCGACTAACTTATATAAAATTGCGTCGCATTTAGGTGCATTGATCTTACATTGAAATTGTAATTAAAATATTTAATTTTCAAGCAACTGAAACAGATTCTTCTTCGCGCAAGCAGCAGAGTCTTTGCAAGGTTCATCATTCAGTCAAATTAATTTCATTAATTAAATTCTACTCTGAAATTAATAACTTTGATGAAAGAGATTGATTAAAGTCCCTTTGGAGATCGGTTTAAAAATTTGTGAAAATGTAAGATAACGTGGGAATCGGAACTCTTTCTGTTCAATTACAATTAATGGCGTCGAGTGTCTCAACGAGCGTGTTAATCTCTAGGTAAATTCTTTTTGCTTAAATACAAAGTTACTATTTGGAGTCTTAGCACTATTTGATTAAGGCGGTCTTATTAATTTTAGAAAAAAATTAATGAGTTTGGTAAAGTATGTTTGAGGGGAATTGGGTGATTGTGATACGTTTTATTGATTTTAGTTTAAAGGCATTTAAGAGTTAGAACAATTAACTCGAATGGCAATTATACTAAATTTAGATAAGCATATGGATTGAAATAATTTACTAATGCATTTTATAGTTGGATAAAATGTATTGAAATTGTGAATTTTTTTTCCATTCTCTTGGGACAGAAAAATCAAGCAATGTTTATCTTTAATAAATAAAACAGCGACTGACATTTTAAACTGGTAACTAATAGAAGTTATTAATAATAATTATAATAACACTTGCGAAAAACTTTTTTTTGATTTTTTATGTGTTCGTACCGACCACAGTACTGGCGTGACTACAGTGACCTCTGTTTACAGTGTCATCATTTGGTTATGGTTTAATTGTATAGATTTGGAATACTTTCTGTTATTTTTAAATCCATAATAGTGAAAAGTGAAAGAGGTCATCTACGATCCTGCTTTAATATTACATTATAAACATCATCGTGATTTAAATATGGTATTTAATAATAATTTAAATGCATGACATTCAACCTATTTAGAAAAAGAAATTTTCAACCTAAATATATCCATCAGTACAACTTTAATTTTAAATATCATTGTTATTATTTTATTTACTCTCCTATGAACTTAAGTCAAAAAAATTAAAGTCGAAATGGAGAAACTATCAAATGATTAAGTAATCATTCGTTGACAGTATCAGGAAAACAGTATTTTCCATCCAAATTTAAGCAATACCGATTTTGGTTTTCACTGTAAAATCCATTGTATTGTTTCTTCAAGGAAAGGAAGATTATGATTTCTTCCATTTTTGCCATTAAAATTACTTTCCTAAAAGCTGCATTCATTTAAATTTGAATTGGCAGTTTTGGAATACCGAGTTTTTTTATTTTATATTTGATAAACAGCATTGAACAGCCGGACAAATGCTGTGTTTACGACTATCACTGTTTAACTCCGTAGTCTTATAATTTTGAACCCAACACTGTTCTAAATCATGATCTGTTTACCACTGAGGACATTTTACGTCAGCACTGTGTACGGTGCGGAATTCGTATCGAATATATATATATATATATATATATATATATATATATATATATATATATATAAATGAAGAAAAATTATAGACATATGAAAAAAAGGGGGTGGGAAATAATAAGTAAAAAAATAACAAACAACATTTCATTAAAAAATAAAAAATAAAAAAATAGAAAATAAATGTTAATTAAAAAACCTGAAAAAAAAGATATAATCTTTTCTTCAGCCCACACGATTATATCCGCAAATCAGAGTGCTTTCTGATATTGTATCAATAAAGCCAAAGCAAAATATATTAATACAATAGTGTGAGGAGCACTCAAAATTTTTCTTAATAAAATAACTACAAATAAAATAGATCATAAAAAGTAAAAATAACATGTAAAAACAGATAATAAAATAAAATAAAAATAAAAAACATTAAAAAGGGGGGACTATAAAACGAGTAGCAAAATCATAACAACTTACATGGACGGATATTTTTCAAGAATGATTTAAAAATGTTTTCACAGAAAGATTGCCAGATTACAAAATATGAAAACAAAAGATGAAAACAAAAGCGCAAATTGAGTGTAACAAGAGAGTTTTAAAGTGTCGTTCTTACTGCACTGCTGAAGTGATTTGTTATTATGAGTTTTGATTTGTTAGTTACCAAGGACGGGCCCGAAATGGATGTGCGCAAGGTAATATTATATTGGATAATTTTAAAAATTGATCATAAATAGTTTTAGAAGACAGATGTTTATTTAAGAAAAAATATAAAATTGAAAAGAGAAACATAAATTGCCTGCTTTGCAAATAATTTTAACAGCGGATTTGCACGATATGGATTAGCACATAGAAAAATTATTTAAATTATCAAAGAAAAGATTTTAATAGATAATTTTAACACGGATTTACCCGAAATGGATTTGCACATGGAAAAATTAACAAAGAAAAAATTTTAGCAGATAATTTTAACCACGGATTTGCCCGAAATGGATTTGCACATGGAAAATTGTATAAATTAATAAAGAAATTTTTAGCAAACAATTTTATCCACGGATATATATATATATATATATATATATATATATATATATATATATATATATATATATATATATATATATATATATATATATATATATATATATATATATATATATATATATATATATATATATATATATATATATATATATATATGGATTTAAGCCTGAGTACCTGAGTAAACCATTTTGAGTTCGCTCAGTACTAAATGCTTTCAAAAATATATTAAGGTAACATAAAGCGTTGCGTGCCTTATATTCGCATATTTATATTATCTTATTTAAATTAGTTGAGAATTATGTGTTAAAAAATATATTCAAATAACATTAAATGTAACATAAAAGTCTTATATTCACTTTATATATACATATTATCTTAAGAGTTGACCAGAAATAAGCTTTCAAAATAACATATTGAAATTTTATATTCAGATATTGATAACATTCGATTCAATTGATTTTATGAGATGAGCATTCGTTTCGGTTTCTCAACTTTAGTTTCACTTAATTTATTCACAGAAGTAATTTGGCGGCTAAATTTTAAAAGTTCTGATGGAAATGTGTAAACCTGGATTAATAATAATAAACGTACAGAATTGGACCAAGTCTGTCCTTCCAAGTTAAAATGTTCCTTTTAGAACGAATGAATTCAAAATTAATTTAGGATTTGTACATCTCCGTTGTTTGTAAGTTACAAATTTGTTATACTCTAATGTTTTTAGATAAAACTTTATCTGTAGCTTCAAATACTTCTTTAGTTTTATATTCTTCCTAAATGCTGTTATTATAAGAGGTACTGCAAAGAGGTCTTCCTAAATGCTGTTATTATAAGAGGTACTGCAATGTCGTAAAATATTCTCATGATGCTTTAGTATTCACATTTTTGAATAGATTGTCCTTTGCAGAGAAAATTCTGCAATATAATGAAAGTTTTAATACTGTAACTTTCACAATCGGACTTGATGTTTTAGTTTTACAACTCATGTGAGGCATTTTTATACTTCAAGTATTCTTAATGCTTATTCGTCGGTTTTACGGTGTTCTGAACATCTATGCGACATCATCGAAAGTTTTATCCTTAAAAGTTGTTTCAAACACTGATTAGAATGAATTTGAGGTAGAAAATCTACCCGACTCTTTATATTTTGTATCGGCGACCAACAGAATAGGAACACTTATGCATTTTCTTCGATAATAATTCATAAGACTCAAAATCTGAATGTTTCATAATCACAAAATAATCACGGTGACCCGTAGTTTCAAACTAAAGTGTTTTCACTTATAGCATTAGAAATCCAGTTGCGATTAGATTTTAGGATTTTAACCATTTCTGGTACACTGATTTTATCAGAGAGTAAGACACAAAGGTATAAGATAAGATAGAAAGGTAGAGATAAGATAAAGCAGAAAGTGATATGATAAAAAGGTAAATCATATTTAATACAATAGTACATCTAAAAACATTGAAAGACAAATCTTTATAAGCATGTCAATGAAAGCTGTCAAGAGAACTGGACCTGTTTAGAAGAAATGAGGTGGCCAGTGGTGGACCAAAAATGGTTAAAACATCTAATGTTGTATATGTTTTGGGCATAATGTGTAAATAGATTTTAAAATATTTGTTTATAAAACATGATTTTGGTTAAAAATTCATGTGCAAGATTTTTTTGCCATTTATTATTAATACCAGTTTAATTTAGCCCATATTAAATAAGTCATTAATAAAAGGGGAAGTCTTTGTAGTTTTAGCTCCACTTGAAGCTGCATCCATTAAAAAAGTAGTAAAAAAGGTGTCTGAAAAATTAACTTTAATTTTTATTGAAATATTATTTACATTAAATATAAATTGTGTTAGTTTTTCTGAGTTTTAAAATATATTAGTAAAGGTATTACGTGACTAAAAGAATTTTTTTTGAAAAGCAATATTAGCGAGACATAATTTAAGTCCTTTGCAGCAATTAAAAAAAAACAGTCAGAGGAATACTTTGGAAAAACAAAGTGGTTTTTTTAGAAACTGTCCGGATCTTAATCTCATAGAGAATCTAAGGGTTATCTACAAGCAAAAAGGTGTTGTAGAACAATTAACAATCTAGTTTGTTTAAAGATTCATGTATGATATACGAATGAAGAAATTATTGAAAACTATTAACTGTGCAAAAAATATTTCAAAATGAGTGCAATCGAAGTGAAGTGAACATATGCCAAAAGGAAAAATCAAATCGTCCTGAAGTCTAAAATTGGACATACAACTGAAGAACAATATTGATTGGTTAATACTACTTAAGAACAAAATAAATTAATATTTCGAATAAACTGTTTTTCTTAAAATAAAAAGAACAGTGTTTGATTCAATAAATTTGCTTGAAACTACAATATCGAGCATTCATAACATTTCTTAGTTTGATTTTATGTCATTAGAAATTTTCTTTTCAGTCCTTACGAGAATATACACTCATGACCATAAATTAAGGATAATTAGAATCCCACTGAATTTGAACTCTATAGTTAAAATTTCACCAGTAGAATCATCACACTAATCTTCAAGAATAATAGACCAATTACAGGAAGACACCAGAAGACGCTGATAATACGTCACAATGCCGAGAGTGTAAGATAGGGGTACATAAGGAATGGTGGCAAATAATTAAAATTGTCCACAACTGTTCTGTAAGATGTTCAATGCCATAATCAAACAGTTATGACACAGAGGACGTATGTAGTCGATTGTTTTAAGTGGTAGAATTACCAACTGCCTGGAGTGTGGATGCGCTCAGATGGAAAGATCCGAGGAACTTGAATCCGAGAAACTTAAGTGTCATCTCTAAGATTTGGCAACGATATCAAAATGATAGGAATGTTAGCAAACGTTACAGTACAAAACGTTCCCGAGTTACAACAATGAATGAAGACCGGTATTTAACACTATTTGCTAAAAAAAAGCAGTCTGAGCATGGCATCCGATCTGTCTTGTCAGCTATCTGCAGTAACCGGTACCACAGTTTCAAGGCAAACCGTATACAGACGTTTGAAAAATATTGGTTTATATGCTCGTAAGCCTGTCAGGTTTGTTCCACAAACGGCAGCTCACTGTCTCCGCTGATTAGCCTGAAGTAGAGAACATGCAACGTGGACATCGTCACAGTTGGCTTGCGTGATGTTTTCCAATGAGTTCACGTTTAGGTTGCAGCCTGATTGACGTCGGACTTTCACATGGAGAGAGCCAGATACCCGTTACCATCAAGATAACATCGTTAAACGACACCTTTACGGTGTCAGGATTACTTGTTTTGGGTGGAATTATACTGGGCGGATTATGTATGCATGTTCAAATGGAACCATGATAAGCCACATTTATAGGGATTTCATTCTGGAACAACATGTTTCCCTTCATCCCATGATTGGTATTGGCGAAGATGTCCTGGGGGCTCCATTGTCCTTTCCTGCGATAGAGCCGACCAGACGGCGCTGTCGAGATTTGCCCGCTGCCACCTGAGGAGTGGCTCCTTTTGCAATGGCAACAGGATTTTCCTTGTTTTTGCAAAGTGCGGAGTGGAGAGTGCGTCCCCGGATTACATTCTGGCTTGTCTTCACATTTCTAAGGAGACTTTTGCGACGGACCCTTTGGTTTCTTGAGAGTGTATGGACTCATTGATAATGTCTAGATGCCGTTAGACACTGAGGAGATAAGTCACACACACAACATGTTTGATTAGCGATATCGTGGAAACAGAATTTCTTGGAGCAGAATGTCAACACCCGTCCTCACCGAGCATACAAAGTAAACATGCCTTCAATCTGAGCATGTCACATGTAGAGAATGGCAAGTATTCTCACCTGACTTGAATCCGATGCAGCAAGAATGGAACATGCATGGGCGATGAGTTACAGCCGCTAACCTTCTTCTACAAGTGTAACGGAACTTTGGAGAGTACTGCTCGACAACCATGTAATATTAAGTTTCTGTAAAGGAGATAATTTTATGATTGCTCCAGGGAGCAAAAATTGTTTTTATGAATGGTATCATGCATACATCATCTTTTTTATTCTATATCTTTTCATTAATAAATGGACTTTATCAAAAAGTCACGTTTGATTTGTTTCTGAACATTTATTTGTCATGATTATATTCAGGCAAACTCACGAAACATTTCCAAAATAAATAACAAACATAATATAATAATAACAATTCCATAATAACAATTCCAATAATAATAACAATTCCATAAAACATTTCCAACACTAGACACCCGAAAATAAGATACTGTAATTTAACTGGCAAACTAGACCCTCAATTAACCGCAATTTAACTGGTACACTAATTGAAAAAGGTTAGGCATCTGTCACCTAGAACAACACCTGTTTTCCCAATGGGTAATAAAACTTATGTCTTGCCTTTCTTTCATTTTTGCTAGCTTTGTATAGGAGAAATCTATAATTCTTTCACTCTTTTAAACTGTTTGCGTCCTAGCTTTCATTTTCTCGGCGTTTTAAGTTTTCTGCCAAAAGGTAGTCTTTGTAATGTTACTCGTGGACCATTTGCTGCCAAATGCCAATGAAATTCAGCCGCCCTTCATCCGCTGGTGTCTGCAAAATTTAAACGTTTGAAGAAATAATAGTTAAGTAAAATTAATAAAATAATAGTTAAATAAAACTAAACAAGAAATGTCCTTGATAAATCTCAATATTTTCTAAAGAGTCTCTTAACTTTCTTTCATTAGTGTCAAAGAGACTCATTATAGTTTTTCAAAACTTTTTTTTACAGTTTTCTATTCAGGATATTTAAATTTTTAATCATAATTAAAGATATAAAACAAAAACACAAACTACAGCTTTTCTTTCATTTTGGCTCAGATTCTATAATTAAAATACAAAAATAAAAGCTTTAATTTGTGCTTTCTATTTCGAAATAACAGGGAGTAAAAAAAACTTTCTTTAAAATGGCAAAATAAAAATCATTTATTTCGATTTAATTAAGTAATAAAGCTTTTTAAATTCCATGTACACATCTTTTTCCAAACATGCTTTTAAACATTAAAATTTTTAATGCATGTTTTTAACTTGAGAACAAGTTACAATATTTTTTTAAAAGATAAAATGAACTTTTGCGTTTATCTTTGCTTCATGCATAAATATTTCTTAGTCTTTTGTATACATTTGATAAACTTCTTTATAAAAGAATAAATTTTAAAATAAAATTTTACTCATCTTGACAAGAAATGAGAAATTGAAGTTGAGTTTTCTATATTACAACAAATTAATCTTTCGTAAATAAGTGGCGAAAAGAAATTCAAATGTCTCTAAGAAGTACATGAAGGAAATAAATTTAAAAAAAAAAACTCTTAAGAAGCTTTTTTGATATTCATAATTGAAATTGTGTTTCATTTTGAACAAAGAACTGTTTGTATTGCTTGGAATTAGATAGTGGAAAAAATTGTTTTGTTGCAAGAGTAACTTTTCACGATAGTTTAATGAAGAAAAAATTAATAGTTTTAAAGGCTACTTACTTAATTTAGTTTATATGTATGCCTCACTCTTTCGATTGTTCAAAATCAACTTATCTAATATCATGGTTGAAATATAAAAAGAGTAATCATTCTGAAACGTTTTTATTACATTACGCAAATAATAAACAGCAGCTTTTTTTAAGCAAATATATCTCGCTTAGTTAATACTTTCATTTTAAAATGCACAATAATACAAATAAAATGCAAAAAACAAAAGTACTCCATTGAATAAAATGCAATTATTCATTTTACGAACCAAACCATTGAACGTATGAGTTCTATTAAACTCCATTAAAGTCCGAATTCCTTTTTCTTTTATCTTGCAAATAGTTTTAAAAATACAATATTAGTCAATTTAATATTAATTATTTTTACTCCGCTTTTAATATCTTGTTTTTGCGTTTACTAAGATTGAATCTTGCAATTAAAATTTCCAACGTTTTCGACTAAGCTAGAGCACTCAAAGTTCTGAAAACAATCAGTATCAGGTGAAAATGCAAGTTTGTTCTTTTGCAAACTGTTACACGTGGAATTTATATTGATTTTGATCCATGAGGAAATGTATTATCAAGCTTTTTGAATCACTTTAACTGTTACTAGCATAATTATTGTTCTATTTTTCTAAGAGAATTTATCGTGATTAAAAATTCTATTTTTGTTTTAGTGAAGTAAAAGAAATCAATCTCTTATTTTTTGCTATTCCAAAAAGGAAAACAAGATTAATAAGCTTGATCAATAGAAAGGTCAATTATCGCGATATTTTCCTCTAAGAGTTATTGATCGTCATTGAAAATTCCGATTTAGTTTTAGTGAGGTAAGAGAAATCAATCTCTTATTTTTTGCTATTCCAAAAAGGAAAACAAGATTAATAAGCATGATCAATAGAAAGGTCAATTATTGCGATATTTTCCTCTAAGAGTATTGATCATCATTAAAAATTCCGATTTAGTTCTAGTGAGATAAAAGAAATGAATCTCTTATTTTTTGCTATTCCAAAAAGGAAAACAAGACTAATAAGCATGATCAATAGAGAGGTCAATTATCGTGATATCGTGATATAAGAGAATTTATAATGATTAAAAATCCCGATTTAGTTTTAGTGAGTTAAAAGAAATCAATCTCTCATTTTTTGCAATTCAATAAAGGAAAACGGGATTAATAAGTATGATCAATAGAAAGGTCAATTATCGCGATATTTTCCCCTAAAAGAATCTATAGTGATTAAAAATTCCAATTTTGTTTTAGTGAGGTAAAAGAAATCAATCTCTTATCTTTCACTATTCCGAAAAGGAAAACAATATTAATAAGCATGATCAATAGAAAGGTCAATTATCTCGATATTTTCCTCTAAGAGTATTGATCATCATTAAAAATTCCGATTTAGTTTTAGTGAGGTAAAAGAAATCAATTTCTTATTTTTTGCTATTCCAAAAAGGAAAGCAAGACTAAAAAGCATGATCCAAGAGGTCAATTATCGTGATATTTTCCCCTAAGAGAATTTATAATGATTAAAAATCCCGATTTAGTTTTAGTGAGTTAAAAGAAATCAATCTCATATTTTTTTGCAATTCTATAAAGGAAAACAGGATTAATAAGCATGATCAATAGAAAGGTCATTTATCGCGATATTTTCCCCTAAAAGAATCTATAGTGATTAAAAATTCCAATTTAGTTTTAGTGAGGTAAAAGAAATAATCTCTTATTTTTTGCTATTCTGAAAAGAAAAACAATATTAATAAGCATGATCAATAGAAAGGTCAATTATCGCGATATTTTCCTCTAAGAGTATTGATCATCATTAAAAATTCCGATTTAGTTTTAGTGAGATAAAAGAAATGAATCTCTTATTTTTTGCTATTCCAAAAAGGAAAACAAGACTAATAAGCATGATCAATAGAGAGGTCAATTATCGTGATATTTTCCCCTAAGAGAATTTATAATGATTAAAAATCCCGATTTAGTTTTAGTGAGTTAAAAGAAATCAATCTCTTATTTTTTGCAATTCTATAAAGGAAAACGGGATTAATAAGCATGAGCAATAGAAAGGTCAATTATCGCGATATTTTCCCCTAAAAGAATCTATAGTGATTAAAAATTCCAATTTTGTTTTAGTGAGGTAAAAGAAATCAATCTCTTATCTTTCGCTGTTCCGAAAAGGTAAACAATATTAATAAGCATGATCAATAGAAAGGTCAATTATCGAGATATATTCCTCTAAGAGTATTGATCATCATTAAAAATTCCGATTTAGTTTTAGTGAGGTAAAAGAAATCAATTTCTTATTTTTTGCTATTCCAAAAAGGAAAGCAAGACTAAAAAGCATGATCCAAGAGGTCAATTATCGTGATATTTTCCCCTAAGAGAATTTATAATGATTAAAAATCCCGATTTTGTTTTAGTGAGTTAAAAGAAATCAATCTCTTATCATTCGCTATTCCGAAAAGGAAAACAATATTAATAAGCATGATCAATAGAAAGGTCAATTATCGAGATATTTTCCTCTAAGAGTATTGATCATCATTAAAAATTCCGATTTAGTTTTAGTGAGGTAAAAGAAATCAATTTCTTATTTTTTGCTATTCCAAAAAGGAAAGCAAGACTAAAAAGCATGATCCAAGAGGTCAATTATCGTGATATTTTCCCCTAAGAGAATTTATAATGATTAAAAATCCCGATTTAGTTTTAGTGAGTTAAAAGAAATCAATCTCTTATTTTTTGCAATTCTATAAAGGAAAACGGGATTAATAAGCATGAGCAATAGAAAGGTCAATTATCGCGATATTTTCCCCTAAAAGAATCTATAGTGATTAAAAATTCCAATTTTGTTTTAGTGAGGTAAAAGAAATCAATCTCTTATCTTTCGCTATTAAGAAAAGGAAAACAATATTAATAAGCATGATCAATAGAAAGGTCAATTATCGCGATATTTTCCTCTAAGAGTATTGATCATCATTAAAAATTCCGATTTTGTTTTCGTGAGGTAAAAGAAATCAATTTCTTATTTTTTGCTATTCCAAAAAGGAAAACAAGACTAATAAGCATGATCAATAGAGAGGTCAATTATCGTGATATTTTCCCCTAAGAGAATTTATAATGATTAAAAATCCCGATTTAGTTTTAGTGAGTTAAAAGAAATCAATCTCTTATTTTTTGCAATTCTATAAAGGAAAACGGGATTAATAAGCATGAGCAATAGAAAGGTCAATTATCGCGATATTTTCCCCTAAAAGAATCTATAGTGATTAAAAATTCCAATTTTGTTTTAGTGAGGTAAAAGAAATCAATCTCTTATCTTTCGCTGTTCCGAAAAGGTAAACAATATTAATAAGCATGATCAATAGAAAGGTCAATTATCGAGATATATTCCTCTAAGAGTATTGATCATCATTAAAAATTCCGATTTAGTTTTAGTGAGGTAAAAGAAATCAATTTCTTATTTTTTGCTATTCCAAAAAGGAAAGCAAGACTAAAAAGCATGATCCAAGAGGTCAATTATCGTGATATTTGCCCCTAAGAGAATTTATAATGATTAAAAATCCCGATTTAGTTTTAGTGAGTTAAAAGAAATCAATCTCTTATTTTTTGCAATTCTATAAAGGAAAACGGGATTAATAAGCATGAGCAATAGAAAGGTCAATTATCGCGATATTTTCCCCTAAAAGAATCTATAGTGATTAAAAATTCCAATTTTGTTTTAGTGAGGTAAAAGAAATCAATCTCTTATCTTTCGCTATTAAGAAAAGGAAAACAATATTAATAAGCATGATCAATAGAAAGGTCAATTATCGCGATATTTTCCTCTAAGAGTATTGATCATCATTAAAAATTCCGATTTTGTTTTCGTGAGGTAAAAGAAATCAATTTCTTATTTTTTGCTATTCCAAAAAGGAAAGCAAGACTAAAAAGCATGATCCAAGAGGTCAATTATCGTGATATTTTCCCCTAAGAGAATTTATAATGATTAAAAATCCCGATTTTGTTTTAGTGAGTTAAAAGAAATCAATCTCTTATTTTTTTGCAATTCTATAAAGGAAAGCAGGATTAATAAGCATGATCAATGAAAAGGTCATTTATCGCGATATTTTCCCCTAAAAGAATCTATAGTGATTAAAAATTCCAATTTTGTTTTAGTGAGGTAAAAGAAATCAATTTCTTATTTTTTGCTATTCCAAAAAGGAAAGCAAGACTAAAAAGCATGATCCAAGAGGTCAATTATCGTGATATTTTCCCCTAAGAGAATTTATAATGACTAAAAATCCCGATTTTGTTTTAGTGAGTTAAAAGAAATCAATATCTTATTTTTTTGCAATTCTATAAAGGAAAACAGGATTAATAAGCATGATCAATAAAAAGGTCATTTATCGCGATATTTTCCCCTAAAAGAATCTATGGTGATTAAAAATTCCAATTTTGTTCTAGTGAGGTAAAAGAAATCAATCTCTTATCTTTCGCTACTCCGAAAAGGAAAACAATATTAATAAGCATGATCAATAGAAAGGTCAATTATCGAGATATTTTCCTCTAAGAGTATTGATCATCATTAAAAATTCCGATTTAGTTTTAGTGAGGTAAAAGAAATCAATTTCTTATTTTTTGCTATTCCAAAAAGGAAACCAAGACTAAAAAGCATGATCCAAGAGGTCAATTATCGTGATATTTTCCCCTAAGAGAATTTATAATGATTAAAAATCCCGATTTAGTTTTAGTGAGTTAAAAGAAATCAATCTCTTATTTTTTGCAATTCTATAAAGGAAAACGGGATTAATAAGCATGAGCAATAGAAAGGTCAATTATCGCGATATTTTCCCCTAAAAGAATCTATAGTGATTAAAAATTCCAATTTTGTTTTAGTGAGGTAAAAGAAATCAATCTCTTATCTTTCGCTACTCCGAAAAGGAAAACAATATTAATAAGCATGATCAATAGAAAGGTCAATTATCGAGATATTTTCCTCTAAGAGTATTGATCATCATTAAAAATTCCGATTTAGTTTTAGTGAGGTAAAAGAAATCAATTTCATATTTTTTGCTATTCCAAAAAGGAAAGCAAGACTAAAAAGCATGATCCAAGAGGTCAATTATCGTGATATTTTCCCCTAAGAGAATTTATAATGATTAAAAATCCCGATTTTGTTTTAGTGAGTTAAAAGAAATCAATCTCTTATTTTTTTGCAATTCTATAAAGGAAAACAGGATTAATAAGCATGATCAATAAAAAGGTCATTTATCGCGATATTTTCCCCTAAAAGAATCTATGGTGATTAAAAATTCCAATTTAGTTTTGGTGAGGTAAAAGAAATAATCTCTTATTTTTTGCTATTCCGAAAAGGAAAACAATATTAATAAGCATGATCAATAGAAAGGTCAATTATCGCGATATTTTCTTCTAAGAGTAGTGATCATCATTAAAAATTCCGATTTAGTTTTAGTGAGATAAAAGAAATGAATCTCTTATTTTTTGCTATTCCAAAAAGGAAAACAAGACTAATAAGCATGATCAATAGAGAGGTCAATTATCGTGATATTTTCCCCTAAAAGAATTTATAGTGATTAAAAATTCCTATTTAGTTCTAGTGAGGTAAAGGAAATCAATCTCTTATTTTTTGATATTCCAAAAAGAAAAACAAGATTAATAAGCATGATCAATAGAAAGGTCAATTATAGCGATATTTTCCCCTAAGAGTATTGATCGTTATTAAAAATTTCGATTCAGTTTCAGAAAGGTAAAAAAAAATCTATTTCATTCTTATTTTTTACCATTCCAAGAAGGAAAACAGGATTAATAAATCATAATTCAGCGCTTGATTCGATTTTCGGTAAATTATATTTTAATGAATTCTATAGAGAAGTTACCAAATTAGTTCTATGAAACTAATCATTATATTCAACAAATTGTTTAATAATGAACTCATGTTTCCTCATTAATAACACATAATTTCTAATGATCAGAATACGAAGCAATATTAGTTTAATCATAAGTTATGGAATCACGGAGTATTTGTAAATGGCTTATTATATATTAATGGCTTATTAAATGGCTTTCTTCACTTTATTTTTAAATCATAAGTTTAGACTCTGAGGGGGCTGGGTTCAGATTTTGAAATTGACTATTTTTCTTTTTTTCTAACTAACATCACGCTTTTTATTATAATATAAGCAGTTTCATGCTTTTCTGTTATTTTATTGAAAAATACTTAAACAGTATAAGCAATTTTTGGAAATGAAAAGTTTCTGTATTTTTTTATATTTAAAACTCGAAGTATATAAATTCAAGTCTATAGAGAATGCCTAGCTATAATTTGCAAATAATAAATCGTTTTCAAACATTGATATTTATCTAGGACTTACGTGGTACCAAAGTACACGGTATTTTCTGTCCAAGTTGGCAACACTTGTCTCATACGCTAATGCATTGGATCTATTATTGTTTCTTTAAATGCCACTGTACATTGTGTTAACTTGTATCAACTAGAAAAAGGTATTCCTTTTTTTCAGGATCAATCGGTAAATTTTTTGTGTGAAAAGTTTTGTCATTGTCATTGTCATCAGTAAAATAAGTACGGTAAAAGAATCTGGAGGCAAAGCACCAGTTAGTAGTTTGTGTGAATATTACGCACTAAGTACAGATTTATAAAGAATTTCAAAGCCTAAAAACTTTAATTGTGAAGTATCCAATGAATACTTTACAACTGAACATACGTAGACTAAGCATAGACAGTTAATTTTAGTCGAATACAAAATTTAAACTTCTTAAATTTTGTTCTTTGTTGTGTGATTCGGTGTCGCGTTAATTCGTCACACACCTCCCCTTATGTGACAATTCATCACACACAATTCGTTGGGATGGGAGCTCGTCCTGGAAGCAATTCGTCATGGACGCAACATTTTTTCTTTTTTCTTTCCTTAAAACCTTTAACGAAAATGAAGGAATGAAACATATTAGGAGTCAAAAACTAACACTCAAGTAGGACAAAAACAAATCCAAGGAATTATTATTGAAAAAGAGAAGACTGTAAAAATTAAAGCCTTCTTAATTGCCGGAGAAAACAAGAGTTATAAAGCGATTATTCTACTTAATAGCCATCGTTGAACAGCTGATCCAATTTTGGGTTTACGACATACTAATGTTCAACTCCGTATCCTTGTGATTTTAAACCCGATTCCATAAGACAAGGGAACTCCTGGATCAAACATTGAGGGAAGTTTGCCTTCGAGGAAGACTTTTGGATGAAACTAACCTGCATTTGCGTTACATGGAGAGGAAACCCTCTAAAAACTTTCATGGTTAGCCTGAAGGCAAGGGGATTCTAACCCAATATCCGTTTACCACTGAGGATATTTTAAGTCAGCACTATGATCGATGCGAGCCGAGTTCGGAATTCGTATCGACCGGCCATAGTTGGGATTCGAACTCGGTTCACCTTATTGGTAGGTGAAAGCTCTATCCTCTGAGCCATCATGGTTCCGTGGGCTCTACTTGTCGTGAACCCAATTATTTGTAGGCATAATTCCTCGTGAATACGATTTGTTGCGACCACAATTCGTCACTGGCACAATTTGTCACAGACGTAACTCGTCGTATCGACAAATCACCATGATTACAATTTCTTGAAGTTTCAATTTCTAGCTATTTCTGATGATAAAACTCTTGTATTATTTACGAAAGCTAAATAGCTAAATAAGTATTTAATTTGTTGTCGTTCTAATATTCCGAAAGCTCCAATAAGGAGGAGAGTTTTGTGATGTGTTTGTCGTTATTTGCAAAAGAACGAACAAGATACTAAAATCCCCTTTTTATAAATTTTTTTTATGTAAAAGATATAGAGAAAAAACGATAGTAAAACACAAATGAAAGAACATAAGCTTCCCCAGCAAGGAGTCAGGTGTTTCCGCTCTCGCCTTCCTCAACAATAATTTAGTAGATTTTAATAGCATTTTTGTTTCTTTCTAGTTCAAATTTTTATTTGCAATCTCTAATATTTGCTTTTTCGACTTCATTCTTGAGAAGAATTTCCTAAATATACTTAAAAGACAAACATTGCGAAATACTTTGTTTTCTAAGGCAGATTTTCTCAGAATAATTAAAAACTAATTGACACATTTTTCCACGAAGCATGTCTATAAATTTTTCTTCCAAATTAATTTGTGGTTACATTACTTTACCACTATGCATAAAAAATTTAAATGATAAATTGTTTCTAATTACTCTTAGTTTCGCAGTATTCGTTTCTTTAAACAATATTTACATACAAACTAAAAGTAGAAATAGGTTATTAACTGTTTGAAGTGTCGGAATTTGAAGGGGGAGAAATATAAAATATTAATTTTCTTATGAATTATGTTTTTCACTGTTCTCTTTCTTTATGTTTCATAAAAAATTAATCCATAGTGTATTCAGAAAGTTTCATTAACTGTGTTTTTAGTGGAAATTAGTCAATTAATGCCGTAAAGGAAGCTGTGCACTCTTAATAATCATAGACTAAAGAGCAAACAATGAATGAAAAAAAGAGAGTTTTTACCCTAACGACGTGGTGTTTTGTGTTTTGAGAAGTGTATAATAAACCAAACTATAACATTAACAATAATAATAATAATAATAAAATAGCTTGCCTCATGAAACTGCCCCTGCTAAGAATTATTTTTCTTAGAAAAGTTTTCATTTTTTTTTCTTCATTTCTTTCCAGTAAGGTCTTTAATTAATATGAAATTCTTTTCTCGAATCATCGAATAAATGATGATTGAACTTGAATAAATAATGTCATGAGTCTTATTGCGTCATTAAAATGGTTTTAAAGTTTTTACTTAATGAGAAATTTTGCTATTATATTAAATTTCAATTGCGTATAATATTTTATTAGAGAAAGGCTTAGTGCGGTATTCTTCCATCTTTGCTCTCACAACTTACTTCAATTATTGGGATCAATTGAATATCATTAATGCGTAGAATTGCTTTTTACTTTCTCAAAAAAGAAATATAAATTTTTGCAAAAAAAAATTTGCAAAAATGAAGTGAAAAAAATATGCATGTAAGTTAAGTAAGTTAAGTAATATGTATGTGTCAAAAAAACGACTGTAATTGCCTGGAATTTTAATACATCTCAAACTTTTTTCAACTCATCTGTGTTTTTCTCGGCAATCAAACAAGTTTTGATGTTCAGTTTCTTTTTCCACTGAACAGATTTGACAGATTTCGATTGAATCTTTTTTATTCGTTTAAGTATTATTTTGTAACCCTGATGTGTTCTATTAGTTTGACTACATTTTTGATAGAGATTTAAAAAAATATTTAAGGAGTGGTCATTATAGAACACCCTGTTTTGTATTGTAAGCGAGAGATGGATCATTTTAGAGGGTTAACATTCGTTAGGTAAACACAAACCTATGAAATACTATAGTGAATTATCTAGTGATCTTTCCTTGTTAATTTAGTTAGTGTAATGGTCAATATTTACCTCATATCAAATCTATGACACTGTTTGTTTACTTTAACTTGCTTACGTAATGTGACTTAAGTTTAGCCTATGAAGTACTATAGTGAATTATTTAGTGATCTTTCTTTGTTAGCTTAGTTAGTGTAATGGTTAATATTTACCTCATATCAAACCTATGACACTGTTTGTTTAATTCAACTTGCTTACTTAATGTGACTTAAGTTTAGAGTCTACAGCTAATTCTGGTTGTTGTACCATTAAACTCCACTATCCATCTATCTAATCAAGATATAATTATTTCCTAGAATCAAGATTTCTATATAATAAAAATCTTTCTTTGAATCTTATCAAAAATAAAATATTTCGATAAGAATTTATAAAAGGCAATAGCGACTTTATAGGAAACTAAAGCAATCCTATCAAATATTAAATGAATTTTGAAAAAAAAAATATTGACTATTACGCGATAGGAATTTTAAGTGCAAATTTTTCCGTTGGCGCTTTAGGAATGTCGAAAAGTTCCTCATACATTGCAATGATTTCAACACATTCCGTATAAATATTTTTCATTTTATTTTTAAATTTATTCGAAAGAAGTTATGAAAAAATTTTCTGAACAAATCAGAATAGTTTATATTTCTCCTACATGGAATGAAATCCAGGTTTGCTTTCAACCAGGTCTCTATTTTAAATATTTCTCAGATTCAATTCAGATTCGAATTCTGCATGCAACTGTTCAAAGTTTTTGCATTCTAATTCGTCTGCATTTTTTCTCTTGAGTAATTTTCAATCAGAACATTTTTATGCGACCATTTATATTTAGGCACATAATGTATGTTACGAAAATAAATATTTTGTATTATTTATAGATATTTATACGTCAGTTTAAATTTAGACTTTTTCCGCTGGAGGTTAAGGAATCTCGAAAAGTTTCTCATACATTGCAATGATTTCAACGCATTTTGTATAAATATTTTTTATTTTAATTTTAAATTTATTCAGAAGAAGTTATGAAAAACTTTTATGAACAAATCAAAATAGTTTATATTTCTCTGACATGGAAGGAATGAAATACAGGTTTGTTTTTAACCAGGATTCTGTTTCAAATGTGTTCAGATTCAATGTAGATTCGAATGCTATGTAGAACTGTTCAATAATTTTGTATTTTAATTCATATGCACTAGGTTTTCTCTGGAGTCATTTACAATTAGAATATTTTCATGCGACTCATTATATTTAGACAAATATTGTAACTAAGTTACGAAAATAAAGATTTTGTATTGATACTTATGCGTCTGTAAAAATAGCAGTTTAAATTTACACTTTTTTCAGAACGTTGCATTTCTGTGTAGCTAATTCATAAACTATTGTAACTTCAGTATGCACTGATACTTTCTCTGAATTTCTTATTTGAACCTTAAATGATTGACAGATTTTGGAAAATTGTCTGTATCACATTCTTGCGTTCATTTTAAATGCTCCGTTTTCGAGTTTCTTAAAATTTTTTTTTTATTGAATCTTAAATGATTTTTGTGTTTTGTTAAATCGTGTGTCACACATTTATTTTTAATGCTTTAATATTTTCTTTTATTTCATTCTTTTACTTGAACCTTAAATGATTGTCAGATTTCGGAAAATCGTGAGTGTGACGATAAATTTTAAATACGAATGTAAATAATGGATAACACTCTCTTTGTAAGTAACTCAGTAATATGCATTTTAACTTAAAATTAATGTTCTTAATTATAAAAAATACCTTTAAATTTTGTTGGAAAACAAAATGTGTAAGATAAGGTAAGGATAGATTTTATTTCCTTTTAAGATAAGGAAATACATTTGCTTGGAGTTTTCTGATTTTATCCACCTTACTAAATTTAACTGAGTTTTTATTTTATTATTTTTATTTTTAATACATGTAAAATCTTAATATAATTTTGTGTTTGATCAACTGTAAATTTTTTTTGTGTTTTACAATTGCTTAGCGAGTTGTGGCAGTTGAAAAATAATTAACAGAATTATTCTCAACTGTGATTTTAAACTTTAAATTTTATTTTTAGAAATTTATTTAATAAATTAGAGACAAGTTTTAATTCGAATAATTTTGATACAGAGAAAGTATTTAATTATTCAAAGCGTAAATTTTAGTTTTGAATAAAAAAATTATTATTTTTTGAAAGACTGTTCAAATTATTTTAAAATTATTTTAAAACTAAAAATATCTGACAATAAAGCGTTTTAAAACTAAGAATCCCTTCTTTCCTTCTTGTAAAACAATATTAGGTGACATTTTAAAAATCAATATCTTTTTTCGCCTTCTTATAAAACAATATAAGGTCATATTTTAAAACTAAAACTTTCTTCTTATAAAATATTTTAAAAATGAAATCTCTTCTTACCTTCTTATAAAATAATGTTAGGTAATATTTTAAAACTAAAATTTTCTTCCTTACCTTCGTATAAAGCACTATGAGATAATATTTTAAAATTAAAAATTTCTTCTTTCCTTCTTGTAAAACAATATTAAGTATTACTTGAAAATTAAAAATTAATTCTTTCAAAATATTTTAGAACTAAAAATCTCTTCAATATTTTATTTTATTTCTTAAATTGATTAATTTGAAGTTCAGTATAGGTGCTTATATGTATGCCTGAAATAAACTAACTGCGAAAATGTAAACGGTGCATCTATTTGCTCTTCTCCTATTCCTGACACAATGCTAACAAAATCAAACAGCCTTGGACTCGAAATATTTCTCAAAAGCTTTAAATCCAACTAATCAGGAAAGGAGTTATAATTATTAAAAGCAATTTCTACGATATTATGAAAGTTGAGTTCAGCGGGATATTATTAAATTATTTTATATTTATTAAGCAAATAAATATTCAAATCATAATTTCAAATCATTTATTAAAATTACTATTTTTATTATCATTATTAAGAATTAGATGAGTTATTATTGTTAAAAGAAAGATGAGTTATTATTATTAAAAGCAATTTCTGCTATATTATGAAAGTTAAGTTCAGCAGGATATTGTTAAATTATTATGTATTTATTAAACAAGTAAATATTCGAAATATTCCTCAAAAGCTTTAAAGCTAATCAAGAATGGAGTTATTATTATTAAAAACAATTTCTACGAGACTAAGAAAATAAAGTTCAGCAGGATATTAAATTATTTTGTTTTTATTAAACAGATAAATATTCCAATCATAACTTCAAATCATTTATTAAAATTAATATTATTATTATCATTATTAGAAATTAGATGAGTTATTATTTTTAAAGCAATTTCTACGATATCATGAAAATTGAGTTCAGCAGGATATTATTAATTTATTGTATATTTATTAAACAAAAAAATATTTAAATCATAATTACAAAGGATGTATTAAAAATAATATTTTTATTATTATTATTTTAAAGAACAAAACTAACGAAAATTCTGTTAATTTTTTTCTTGTTTGTAATTCTATGGGGCAAGATGAGATTCCAGTTAGATCTAGTTATTCGAAATAAACATTTACATACGCTATTTGTCAAATCTTACTGCGTATTTCCATATAACTAGGAAAATAATAAAATAAAGGAGATTTTTATGTTTTGGTTCAGTTTTACTTTTATCTTTTATGAAAATGGTTGGTAAAATATTCGTTAAAGAAACGAATTTGTTTACGTAAAATTTTACGTAAATTTCAAATTTTTTTAGATAGCTATTTTTTGCTATAGTTTGTTGTTTCAGTTTTACATAAATTTTACGAATGCTTAGAGAAATTTAAAAATTTAAAATATGCGTATTTTGGACATAAATTTGATATTTTTCTGCAACCTAAGACTCTACGTTGAAATGTGAATATTCCAGATAGTCATGCAAAAATAAAAATTTTAAACAGCGATAACTTTTTCTTGGCAAAGAAATGATATAAATTATCGCGTTCAGAACGTCTTCGTTACTTTAATTTTTAGTTAGCACAAAGCTTCAGTTTAGTTTAAAATACTTTAAAAAGACGGGAAATGGTTGTAATATTGTTGCATTGATTATGAATTCTTGTTAGTGATAATATGGTGATAATTTTTTCGTATAGCTGTTAGATAAGAATAGAAACTTGCAATTCTATCTAATACAAAGTTCCAATTAGTTTCAGCAATCATGCTCGTTATACAGTGATTGAAATTTTAGTTGACGATTAATGCAGCAATATATTCTGCTTGCTGTGGTTAATTTAAACTTGTGCAGTCATCCAGCTAACAAGTACGATCAAAATTTGATTACACTAGTATGTTGGAAAAACAGCAGAGTTTTCATAAAAAATTAATTTGATTTGAGAGGTCAGATTACGATTGAAGCTAGTATTACTATCAGATACAGAGCTTCAGTTCAGATTTCAGTATTCTAATTAGTTGGAAAGTATACGAAAATTTGCTTGACGGTAAACTCTGTTTAGAAGTAAAATTGCGTTGAATTCTGCTTTGTAGTGCTCACAAATTGATTAAAATTTTCACTGCCATGGGACATGGAGCTCTACAAGGGTTTGATTGCTCTAGCACATTAGGAAAATGCCAAAATTTCGGTTGTAATATTCAAAAGTATGGTTCTGAACATAGAAACATGTAAGGAAAAAAGTACTCTAATTAAAATATTCAAATAGAAAATATCATTTTTAAATATAGATTGTTTCACGTACTTTTTTTTTGTAACGATTGTAGTTACATTAAAAAAAGACTTAAAATGAAAAGTTAATGCGCTTTAAGGGAATTCGTTATTCAATTACAACTCATGTTGTCAACTTTGACTTACTTTTTATTGAAAACTACTAAGTCATCTTTTAATCCCAGTTTTTTTGCTGTATAAAAACACGCACCACACCAAGAAGAAGAAAAATAGAAGTTTAGAAGTAAAGCTGGAAATTGAGTCCAAAATAGGTACTTAGCAGAAATATCGGAAATTTGATTAAAAATAGGTGCTTAGAAGAAAAGCAAAAATTTAGTCGAAAATAGGTGACTGGAAGAAAATCAGGAAATTCGATAAATTACATGGAGTAGGAAGAAAATTGTATCGCTTTACTGAAATGCTAAATTTTGAAAAATAATTTCAACTATGGCTATTATATTAAAATTAGCTGATACAATTATACACCTTTATTTCACGATAAATTGGAATACATTTAAATACTAAATATAATTTATCTGATACATAGATGCAAATCATAATGCATAAGTTTTTTATTAATTAGGTCTTCATTTAGAGATTCAATATAAAAATAACCATCTTTTTTTGTAAGCTTTCAGTGCGAAATGCTATATTATTAAAATTAGCTGATGCAAATATCCTCCTTTGTTTCACGATGAATCGAATTAGTTACATTTAAATACTAAGTATAAATTTATTTCATGTACAGAGGCAAACCATAAGTGAGTTTTTGGATACTTTGAAGGTATAAATAATTCAATTAGCTATTTAATAGCGAATAATAGTTGGGAAAATTAATGTAACAAACCTTGCAGACTCTGCTCGGTAGTTTTGAATGCAATGGAAATTTAATTAAGTGTTAAAATAAGGTTTATATTTATGAAATTTAATGAATAATTCTCCACTTTCATCATTATTCTCCTGAGACATACCACATTTGGTACGATTTTATCGCTTAGAAAATATTTTAAGACTGCTTTGTTTGCATGCCTTTAAAAAAGATATTGTCTATGTAAAAATATTGCATTTTTCTTCGCTTGTCGAAGTTTTTACATACAACGAAAAATTTAAAAGTAAAAAATTCGATTCAAGTAAACTTTTGGACAATTTTATTGTAAAAAAAATTTCTTATTATTTGATTCTGAGTTTTGTTTCATAACCGAAATGTGAAAAACTATAATAATATCTCAAAATATGCAAAAATAACATAAAATGTTAGATGCAAATATTACAATAACATAAAGTGTAATATGTAATATGCAAAAATAACGTAAAACATAAAATGTTATAATTAAATTACCTTAACAAAGTTAATTACATTTTATTAGTTAAAATACTTTTTAAAAAAATATCTGACCACATTTATGAGTTAACTTTGTTTTAAGCTACATATTTCTAAGTAAAAATCGCATTTATTGGTTTGCTTTTTTCTAAGCTACATATTTTTGAGTAAAAACCGCATTCGTGAGTTTATTTTCTCCTAAGCTTCATATGTCTAATTAAGAAACGTGTTTATGAGTTTTTACTTTCTTCTAAGCTATATAATTCTAATTAAAAACAGCATTTATGAGTTTACTTTCTCTTGAGTTTTATATTTCTAAGTAAAAGTGACATGATTTGAAATTATTTAAGAGAATGCATATTAGTGAAATGATTGATATTATATATATTTTACCAATGGATCACAACTTATAATTAAATTTAGAGTAGCCTCAACTTTTCGAACATTTGCAATCTCAAAAAATAGCAATCATTGGAATGAGGACGAGATTAAGTATAGTAATTTTGAGGTTTCGAGGTAGTTTAGTGATGAGTCCCACTTTTTCGAGAAATTGTGGTTTAATAACAAACTGCTCCTTCGCATTGTTTCCAGATACGTACTTCACAAATTTCATATAGCTGAATATACAGGCAAATTTTATTGGCTGCATGGAAATTCTCGTGCTTTTCACCAAAAAGGATCTTTTTAAGAATTTGTATGTGGCTTATCATTATACGAGGTAAATTAAATGTGATTTGTATGATTTCGAAATGGCATTTAGAGAGCCATTTTGAAACCATTGAAATGCGTTATTCGCTAAAGTCAATATTAATTTTATTTATTCTTCTTCGGTTTAATAAAATCACCTCCTACAATTATTTATGGAAACCAGCAATTTAAATATTAAAATTTAAATAACTTTTTTGTTTAATTATCCAGAATTTTTCTTAAAATTTCAAATATCGGTAACTTAGAGAAGAACTAATATTAGAGATTTAAATTTCTCCAAGATTTAAATTCCTTTAGGGGTAAATTTAATAGAAAGCTAAAGAGGCGAAACTCTTAAGATTAATATTAAATGGATCTGGTAAAGTGTTTACTTTAATTACAGCAAGATGCTTTAATGCAAATGGCTCAAATTAAACTGTCCTAAATGAGAGCCTTAACTGCTTTTGCAGTTTCTTTCTGCGTTGACTTCCCTCACAAATGTGCTTAATTAAGATTTAAAACTTCTTCGTGTTGTCTTAAGGCTAATCTCACCTAGGCACAAGTTTGAAATCTTCGTGGCCAAACTTACAGCTATTTATTTCAATTTCTGAGAAATTCTAAACCTTTGAAACATACCAAATTGGCGCGGTTATTGGTAATTTTGAAAGGAAATAAAAGTGTGTAGCTTAAAGAATAGTTTAAAAAAATTAATAAAAATACAGTTCTTTTTAATAAAAATATTCTATTGCAATCGTACTATAAAAGAGATAAAATAGTTTTTTTTTTATCAAAAAGTTTTATATTTAGTTTAAATAATTGCTTTCATAAGAACTCCAATCTTTTTTTCCAAATCGGACATCTCCTTACGGTATTTAATTTAAATGAAATTTATTCTGAGAATTGTACACATTCTAATGACTTTTTACCATTTTTGTTTCGTAAGTTCTTTATTTGATTTTGCACTTATTTCGAATTAATTTCTCACCTTGAATGCATAATTTTGTATTACTTTTACTTAAAATTTATTTCAGTTCAACTACACTTAAAAATTGAGATGGTCTTATAACAGTGTTTTTGATATTTTGTGCTTTTTTGAACTGAAAAAGTACCTAACCTAGTGCTTCGAAGACTTTGTGCTATGATTGATGACATCTTACCACAATTGTTTTCTTTAATTACATGACATCTAACAATAACTGGAATAAAGATAGTATTTCGAGTAAAGATAGATAGAAAATATTTCTCCATTGTCGAGAGCAGTGCTTAGTTGTCATTTCCGTAATTGCAGATACGTGTTCATCTGCAAAATTGTCAATTGATTTTCTTTTCTTTGTTGTCGAAGTATGGGATTCTTATGTTGTTGACATATGCGGTTTATATTTTAGTATTATTATCGAAAGGGTAATTTATTACTCAGTTTTATGTTATTATAAACGTAAAATGTTTATAAATTTGCCGTTTTTTTTCATTTTAAATATGAGGGTATTTAAGAATATTGCAATTTATGTAACGATCTTATCTTGCTTAGATGTCGAATAGTTAAGAGCGAAATCAAGCGTCACTGCCTGCGATTAGTAAGCGGATGGGTGACCCATTTGATCAGCCTAAGTAGGGACCGAGGGTGCGCGGTATCCATCCTTGTTAAACTGTACTACCGTAAAGTGCTCGACTTCACGCGCAGGTCGTCGGTTTAACAAAGCGAAGGAGCCTTCACCTCTGCAGAGGATCAAAATTGTGATGGGATGTCCTTAGACCATCCTCAGGGATGCTTACAAGACCGTCGCCAATAGCCCATTGTGCAGCGCTAGAGCGCCGTAAACAAAATAGCTGCCTAACTCGAATAGTTGAGTTTTAGTTTTTCTCTTGTAGTGCCACTGCCCTGTATACATTTGCCCGGTATACCTTACACTGATGTTTTTTTAAGAATAAGTTAGCCGGTATACCAACAGTTTCGTGGCAAGCGTGTCATTTTGATGTTGAAGACATTTTTCAAATTCGTGCCAAGCGTGTAACGTATACTAGGATTCTAACAAATATTATTAATCAGGATTTTTAATTAAATCTTTGCAAAATCGTATGAAAAATTAAAACTTATATTATTAATATTTTCATAACTTATGTTCTTAGCATTCACTTAAGCAATTTTTACTTGTTTGTTATAATAGCAAAATCAATTAAAATAGCTATTAAAAGTAATCAAAATAATTAGAAAAAAATCTTGTCTCATTTGAAAACAACTACTGCATTGTGTTTAAATAAATTTCAAATGCACAATGCCATTCCTTGTAATATCAAAATACAGTTTGTTTTTTAATGAGGGTAATGGTGTTCAATACCTATTTTATATTGCTTAGACAAAACAAATCAGACCTTTTTTTCTGGCAAAAAGACACCGAATAAACAATATAAACACAAAGTTCTTTGCAACACCGATATATCAATTAAGTTGAATTCCTAAATAAGATTTCGCTCATTCATTCGTTGCCAAGGCAACCAGATCACATTTCGTAAAGTAGAAATTTCATATGTTATCTACTAAAGGATCAGTAAGTATCAGTTTATTTTTTTTCTGTTCTTTGTTTATTTTATTTTGTAGCAGTGAGCAATCCTGGTGTATATAGACAGTTACAAGTCCAGCCTTGTCAATATATATATATATATATATATATATATATATATATATATATATATATATATATATATATATATATATATATATATATATATATATATATATATATATATATATATATATATATATATATATAAATCCAACAAAACATGAAGAAAGTATTCCTTTACTAAATAATTTCCTTTGTTAATCTATACAATTTTTCCATGTGCAAATCCATTTCGGGCAAATCCGTGGCTAAAATTATCTACTAAATTTATGCTACTGCCGTTATCATCTTAAAAACCTGGCATCACTTGAGAAAACTATAGTACACTAGTGGGTTCCTGCCCACTGTGTAGTTCCATCAGAGGAGAATGCCGATTTTCTGGTTAAAAGGGTTCCTTAATTATGCAAAAAAATTTTCGCCCTATGCCCATCCATGCTAATAAAAATCTTATTAAAATATCTATTGAAGCTCGTTCTCAGGAAGACCTCTATAACCGTGTTTCCCAAAAAATACTAGAAGATTACCATCCCAAATTTGTGTAATGGCCCAAGGCGTAGAGCAGTGGCTGAATTCTGCCTGGCTACCACACATGACTGCTTAAGAAACCATCCTTATAGACTCGAAATTGTTTCTTTCCCGATATGCACTCTGTGTAGTTCTGGAGATGTTATGGACTCTGCGCATCTACTCCACAGTTCTGCTCAGGGCAAGACTTTTCTCGTCGAGCGTTATTGGGAGGCTAGAGATATGTTAGATTAATAAGCTCTGTTTCAGCATTTTTTGTTGTACTCTTTATTCTTTATTGTTTTCTGCAGTAACTGTTCATAATCAGCCATTATAAATAAAAATAAATTTGAATTAAATTACCTTTAAGTAAAAGTGTTTCAAAGTTGGGTACTCAAATTGTTTGATTTGGGTAATTAATTTTGGAGATATATTGACAAACTCTTACGATATAGTAAGCTAAGTTTATTGCAAGCTGCCACTAGAGATCGAGCTCAAGCTCTTCGCAATGACAAACCAGTGCCTTAAGCACTGAGTCATAGCCACTCCTTATAATACCACTAAGTGATGTCTATGGCCCCTTCGAAAATCAGAAGTTAATCTTCAAAAGTTCTCTGTTTGTGTTTAAAAAAAAAGTTTGTTTATAGAATTTTTTACATGTGTATTTGCGAAAAGCGAGTATCCTGTCATAAGCCAAAACAGCAATATTTTGCAATTGAGATCTGTCAAAAGATAATAGAACTCTTAAGATTAGGCAATTTTAAAGATAAAATGGAACAAATTGATTAAATTTATATTTCATCGGAGAGGTTATTTGAAAGTACCTCTCTGTAATTTTTATTTTTTAAGTAACTGTCGTCATAGCCTCCAAAAATTTAAAAAAACAATCACAAACCTCGTTTTTCACAAAAAATAAATCACAGTGTTATTGATGTCAAAATTAGTTTTTGAAATAATAATAAATTAATGTTGAAGTTTTTCAGTGCGCCAAGTAATTAAATGTGGGAAAACTAGCACCAGTCATGTAACTCTTTTAAATATGATATTTTGCAACTACCTACTCACATATTTACAGATGGACAATCAGCCTAACGTTTTTTTTAAGTTTTTTTATTAATTTTAGGGTAATTAAACTTTAAAATTGGGTTCTTATACAAACGAAAATCTTTCTATTACAGCAACTTGAATTGTTACTTCATCATATTGTTACTTCATCATATTGTGGATAGTACAAATACGACAAAATAATGAAAATTATTGCACAACAATACAAAGCAAGTAGAAAAAACTAATTAAAAGCAGCTATGAAATTTGTAATAGTGCATTTGACTGTTAGTAAGCAAACATGGGGAAAAAGAATTAATGAAATGAGCTATATGATATAAAATGGACCGCGGCAGTTTCTGAGGTTAGAGAGTAATCGAAGTAATCTCCAAGTGTTTTTTTTTCTTATTTCTTTTTTTGTAAACTGTTTAACTCATTAAATTATTTTAGTACGCAGAGCAGTAACATACATTTTTAATAAAAATTAATTTTGATAATTCTTAATAATAAGAGTAATACAAAAATAATAACGAAGTTTTAAACAGGTTCCATTTATTGCACTCTGTGTTAATTTTACAGGCATACATTCAGTTTTAATAAATAAAGAAAGAATTCACAATTAAAGATGGTAAAATTAGGTTGGTCTACTTTAAGTCACTCAATAGTGCATTGTCCATTTTAAGTTACACAATTGTGCATAGTCCATTTTAAGTCACACGATTGTGCATAGTCCATTTTAAGTCACACAATTGTGCATTGTCCATTTTAAGTCACACGATTGTGCATTGTCCATTATAAGTCACACAATTATGCATTGTCCATTTTAAGTCACACGAATGTGCATTGTCCATTATAAGTCACACAATTGTGCATTGTCCATTTTAAGTCACACAATTTTGCATTGTCCATTAAAGTTACACAATTGTGCATAGTCCATTTTAAGTCACACAATTGTGCATTGTCTATTTTAAGTAGCACGATTGTGCATTGTCCATTATTAGTCAAACAATTGTGCATAGTCCATTTTAAGTCACACAATTGTACATTGTCCATTTTAAGTCAGGCAATTGTGCATTGTGCATTTTAAGAGTCACACAATTGGGCAACATAGTCTTAGTTGAGAGTCACAGTTGCAGATCAAGTCACGCAGTTAAGAAAGAATTATTTCCGTTAGAAACACCCAGAAAATAGGCGTCTCACAAGGTTGCGGAAGCTTTTCTTCTCTCTCTTTCTTGCCAATTCTCTTTTCTCAGCAAAATCTGGGTTTTGGGCTAATTTTTCCTCCAGATTTTTTGTCAAAAGAGAAATATCTCCACACCTGTAAGAATTCATCCATTTATTAATTATGTAAATTAGTATTTTCATTAAAGATACGCATTAAATGCCTCACTTTGCATTGTTTGGGTATTAACTTATGAATATTTAAAAAGAGAAGATAAATTACTATAAATTAATATTTGCTTCCAGCAAATGGGCAAATTGGTCTTTTTTTCTATGAAAAAATATTCATAAACATAAATCTCTCGTTTTGTATGAATGAATATGTAAATGACAGGCATAAGTATATAAATCTGAATACATAATATTAAATTATTACAATTATTATATATTCATCGATATGAATATATAAGTATGAATACATGATATTAATTTATTATAATTATTATGCATACATTGATATGAATAAATAAATATTAAAGGCATAACGACTCAATTTCATATTAAATAAGACAAATCGTAGTCAATGCTTCGATCAACCTTACAAAATAAAGTAAAACAATCGAAATTACTTTATAAAATCAAATCAAGAGAAATTTTAGAAAAATATCATTCTTGGTTAGACAATATATCAAATACAAACAACGAAAAAATGTATTTTTATTACTTTAACATATAAATAAATAGCGTCAATAATTTTAACAACAATTCTGTTTTTCTCTAAAGTTTTGCACACAATGTCTGTTTATGTTACTTAAAAACGTATTTAATTACTATCTATTATTATTCAGTTTAAGGAGAAGACGTAGAATGAAATAAATATGTTATAACATATATTTTTAAAGCACATAGTAAAGCATATTATTGATTTAAATTGACATTAAGGAAAATGAACTTATTTAAATAAGATCGATAGCAATTAATATATACCTCTTTAATCCAACTACAATGTTCAGTGACTCCTTCACTTTATTAGCCTTGGCCAGAATTATCTTTTCCCTCGAATCAATCTCGAAGTAATAATGGCCACTATCACTACTGAAATTAAAGAAGAAAATTAGTAAAAATAATTTAATATTAAAATTTAGGTACTTTAAGCTAAAAAGAGAAGAAATAAAAACTTGAACGCATTATTAACTTTTGATTTAAGGATCGGATTTTCATGAGTTGTGTGACTTTCCTCAAATATGCTAAAATATCTTTTCAGGCATAAGGTTATGAAATCAGATATAAAAAGATTTCAGATTTCAGATCAGATATTTAGATTCATTTCTTGTGACGGAATAGGAACCTTTATTTTCATAAGAGGGAATGTTGCAATTTTAGTAAGTTTATTCAAGAGTTATTCTATGCAAAATATTTTTTTTTTAAAATTAGTTATTACTTTTAAAAACACAAATGGTTTAAACTTTTTGAATTTTTTCTTGAAGCAAATTTTTAACGAAATTTCTTCTAAGAGATGTTAAAAGACAAAACACAGAAATTGAAAGAATTAATTGAATAGCTCTTGAAAAATAAAAATTTAAAAATATGAACTATTTGAGATAGCAAAATTTGCAAGAAGTAAAACTAACTTTAATGTGTAAAAGCTCTCAACAGCTCTTTTGATCGAAGAAAAACTGATCTATTGAGACCATGTTTTTTAGATTGTGGTTACAATCCCTATTTTGGATAATAAAGTAGATAAATTGATAAAACATTCTTATATAAAAAATATATTTACATGAAACGGAATTAAATTCAATAAATAAAATAAAATTATGAGCATTTATGGACAGTAAGAAGGAGTTAAACAAAACTACGTAAGTGCAGAAAATCGGGTATTGAATTTTGGATTAAAATACTGCTACTATTTAACAGAAATCTCATGAAAATGGATGCGGAAAATATCCATTCTATTAGAATATGAGTGAAATAGAATGTAGGTAATCTGTTTCTGGAAGAAAATACAGTCAGACCTCTATTTAACGATCTTCCATTTTGCGAATTTTCTATTTTGCGATTTTTTTCCAAGGAACCAAGAACATTTTGGAAATTTCTTTGTTAAATAATTTCCAAATAGCGAAGTGAATTTTCTATTTAACGAACTTTTCTTTGAGATCCACTTTCCCTATTTCCCAAAATATTTTAAATTTGTTAATGCATTTTATTGGGGAAATGATTTTGAATTGATTTTCGAAGCCAACTTTTAGAGAAAGTAGTAAAATCCCTTTCCCTTTTTGTTTTCATTTCAAATGAAAAACTCAGACAAAATTAACGGATTTTATCAGTAGCAATTAAACTTAAGAATGCATGTGGCAATATGTGTTTAAAATTACTTTCATAACAAAAGAAACTATAATTTTAGCTTTTTTTTAGTTGAAAATGTATGTAGCATGATAGTGTAACAATGGATAATGTTTTGCTCTATTATTGCTTTCCATGCAGATTTCTTTTATGGTTATGATTTATAAAATAAATAGTGAATACTAGTTAACAAGATAAAGGTGTATCAATTGCTATTTAAATTATGTCTAGTGTTTATGAATTTAAAACTTGTTTTGTGTTGTTTAAGTATTTCAAAAGGTGATTTTCTATTTAACAAATTTTCCATATAACGAACTTATTATCGGGATTCAGCGACTTCGTTAAATGGAGGTCCTACTGTAATTTAAAGAATTCGAATAAAATAAAATTAGGATGTCGGGCCTTAAAAATTTAAATCTGGTGTTTTAACTAATTGATGTAAGTTTATGTAAGTTTGAAATATGATTCTAATTACCCATCCGTAGCAACAATCTCTTTATCAAGAATCATTTCTGACTCTTTAGGCTCAATATCAGCCTGCAATTCCTCCATTTTCTCGCTAAAAATAATAAAAAAGAAATTAGTTCATTGAATAATTATCTCAAGATTAACAAACACCATCCCTGTTAAAATGAGTTTCGCAAATGAGTGAAAAAATGATATGAAATAGATCCAAAAAATATATAATTGAAATTGAAACCTCCACCTATAGTTCAAAAGAACAGCTCTGAGAACTCTTCTTCATTTTTAAACAAACATGGCGGTTAAGTAGAAAAGTGTTGATTACCAATCTAAAGACAATTTTTACTCGTGAAATATATTTAGAATGTAGGTAAGTACAGGAAGTTACTAACAAATTGGATTTTTTCTTCAATTATTCAAGCGTTATAAACTAATAAAATTTAAATTTTGTCTCATTTGATGATGATGTGACATTTTGCCACGATGCATCAAAATAAATATACACGCCATTTCAGTGTTGAGTATGCCACTTTTCCTTGTACTGAATGCGTGAGTTTTAAAATTCGACTATATTTATTTCGGAGTAAAAAATAATTTTTTCCAGCAGTATTTGCCTGAAACATTTAAGCATCAAAAAGTTAAATTATTAGCTTTTTTAAACCATTTCATACATTTTTTGTAATTGATTTAGGTCTCATCAGAACAAATTCCTTTATTTTGTACTTTTTAAATAAATTCTAAATATATATTTCTATTTATTCCACTACGAAAGTTTACATCCAAAAAAGTAGCATGTGCTTCTAATAATTACGAAGTGTATAAAATTTTGTTAAAATAATTAATCTCAATAATATTAAAACTATTTAAATTACCTATTCACTATAGCAACATCTTCATCGTCAGTTGAAGATGATTCTTTTGGCTCTATTTCAGCCCTCAACTCAACCAAGTCATCTCTAAAGATAAAAAAAATAAAATTATCATATTATATAGTTAACAAGTCAAGCTTAGCACATGCTTAACATATTATAGCATGTCTCTTATTAATAGGAATTAAATCATACTTTTATGAACTTTGTGCAACTTATTTTAAAACATTAAGCTCTGATTATCATAAATTATTTCAATTTGCATTTTTTAAAAAGAATTCTACACAATTACTTTTCAAAGTTTCCACGATGAAAATCAGCATGCAAGAGTAACAACATGAATACTATTCGATATATCATATAGAAAATCACTAAATATTTAAAATTTCATTAAATACAATAATCGCAATAATAATAAAATTAAAGATAAATAGATTACCTATCCAAAATCTCACCATCTTCATCATCAGTTGTGGAAGACTCAGAATGCTCTATTTCTGCACTCAGTTCTTCCATATCATCGCTAAAGGTAAAAAATGTCATTATCACATTATATAGTTGCTTCAATTTTAATACATAACTTACCTGAACATATTTAATAGTAAAAAAAGTAATAAGCCATTTTTTGTGAGGATTTAAGTATTTTTTTTTGCATTTTCCGTTTATGATCGTATAAACCTTTTATAATTACCTATTTCACATAACAGCAAATTAATTTAATTTGCATAATTTAAAAGTATTTTACATGCATGTTTTTTACTAATTCCAATTTATGTAAATATGTATGCAAAAGTACAGTTCTGACGCGCAATTAAAAAAGAAACATCGTAAGTTATCTACGATAGATTTCCTTGATTTATTTTTCATTCTATTGCTAATTGTATGAACTCTTAAAAAAAATTAAAAAAACTAATAAATGCAATTTATTTTTGAAAAAAAAATTGCAATAAGTAGCATATTATACAAAAGTGCCAAATTCTAAAAAAAGAAAAAGAAAATTGAAATTTTTGTCACTTTAATTGTGTTTTTTTCCATGGTATTATTTTGTGTACTAATATACAACAAATATTGTTCAATATTTAAAGTAGTTTAAAATACAAATATTATGATGTCTTAAAGATAATAACTTTGAAAAGTACCTATCACTAGCGTCATCCTCATCCGAAGTCAAATGTGACTCCTCACAAACTATCTCACTCTCAACCGTCAGCATTTCGTAGCTGAAAAAAGAAATAAAATGATATACTTATAGACAGAATATTTAATTATCTCAAGATGGTCATCTTTCATCAGTTTTTTGCTCAACTCATATTTAAGAAATTATAAAGACTAGTTTAATGTCAAGTTAATATTTATGAAATAAATTTTGTCATAAACAACTTTTAACGTAGTTTTCATTCTCATATTAACATTTCATATCGATATTCACATTTGATACTTTCTTTCCATATTACATGTTCTAAGTACAAAATCTACGGTAATATTTTTTTTAAATAATTACATTTACTCTAAATTATTTAAATACGACAGTTTCTTTGCACTTCCTCTAAAGGATTTTTTTCTTTGTATTTCTTTCTTTCTTTCTTTCTTTTTTATTTATTTATTTGTTTTTTTTATCTATTTATGTCTCTTTAACTTTAAAAAATTACCATTTCTGCCTTAAAGAAATTATATTATTTCACAATCTAAATCAAATACTTACCCATCTGTTCCAGATGAACTACTACTGGTGTCCTCTGCAAGAAATCCAGGAGCTAAAAAAAATTATTAATTAAATTTTAATTCAGCTTATTTTTGACTATTTTAAATTTGGATAGCAAAAATGTAATAACTGGACAATCAACCACAAGTTGAATAATTGTAACCAAATTTTCAAGAATAATTGGAATAATAATAACTGAATAACGTAGCTCATTTTATGAAGAAGAAAAAAACTATTTAATATAGATCTATACAACATTGTCTATACTACATTTAAGAATTGTTGCTTTTAACTAATGTGTAATTGCTTGAAATTAAAAAGGAACCTAAAAAAAAGATTTGACTGAAATGCATAACAACGAAGTGATCTATCTGAATTTATCCAAAAGTAATGACTCTTTATGAAAATGCATACAACAACATTTTTTTTCCAAACCTCTTTTTGATGATTTTAATTTTATTTTAAAACTTCCGTTCCACATGGATAATAATTTAAATGTTTTGTTAATAAATACATTAGAAATACTAGTACTATTCCATTTCGGGGGCCTCAAAAATATCATTTAACTATTAGTAATACCAATCATGCTTATTAATAAATAAGCTATTACTTCTAGTGTTGTGATAGGTTCCTATTAACCTAATATACCTGTAGATATATATTGTAGATCGAGTAGAAACCGGCTAGTACTGCTCACGAAACGGTATAATAACGAAACATTCTTCAGTTTAAAGTACACTTACAATTTACACGAATTAAAATGAACTCAAATACTCTTTTTTTTACTGTTTAAGGTTTGATTGAAATGTGAAGAAATGTGATAAGACTACATAATTAGGTGATAATTATTATAATTAAATGTGAAACAATGTCACTTTAAATTATAATTGCTTATTGCTTTTAGGTCTTTAATTTTATTAATGAAATAAAAATGTCTCTTTTAGCTTATAAGATTATGTATATAATTTTAAAAGTTTATAACTTTATTTTTCATTATACAAATCATAATATGTTTTCTTTTTTAAGACAAATAACATTATTTCTAGAATTAGAAATTCCGAATGAAACGACGGAAATAAGTATTGGTACTTTTGGTGCATTATTCGTAAAACACATGTTACACTAAAGCCCCCCTTAGGAAAATTTGCCATAGAGGAGCCTATGGTAATCTATGGCAACCTATGGCTACCATAGAAATTTGTATGGCAAGATACCATACGCCTATGGTTACCATAGAGATTTGTATGGCAAAACCCCATAAGCCTATGGCTACCATAGAAATTTGTATGGCAAGATACCATAGCCCAATGGTAACCATAGAGACCTGTATGGCATTTATATGGCACGTCACCATTCTCCTATGGCAACCATAGAAATTTGTATGGCAGTATACCATAGGGCAATGGTAACCATAAACATTTCTATGGCAGTATACCATACGCCAATGGAAGCCATAAGGATTTGTATGGCACATCACCATTGGCCTATGGCAACCATAGAAATTTGTATGGCAGTATACCATAGGCCAATGGTAGCCATCAAGATTTGTATGGCAGTATACCATAGGGAAAAGCTGATCTAGATCCCCACCAACGAAACAACAACTCCTATGGAGTCCTCAAAAACATCTTCTAAAAGAAATAAATATCCATTTTTTTCACCCCGAAGTTAATTAAATTCAACTTGTAATCCCACAAGGCATTCCAGGTGAGTCTTTTCCTGCCTCCAGGTGGCTAATTTTCTCATTTTTGAGTGATTGAAGTTCGATGTTCCATTGATTTAGGCTTAGAGTATCAGACCGCCATATTAACGTGTCATCCACTACAAGTGGAATCTTTCGCTAACTTTGGCTACTTTAAAATTTTTTCGATCTCATTCTTGGTCAAAAACATTTTGCTGCAAACGTCTATGTGATTATCTATCTGAATTTATTAAGTTTCTAATTTCCGGTGGTCTGGTACTTTTATTATTTGTATCTTTTCAAAATATGTGGCGATTGGGTATAGGTTTTCGCTATGTTAAATTTTGCCGTTTGTTAACGCTGACTTTGTACACTTTATAAAAGGATGAAAATATAAGAAAGATAATTGGTTTGCAAAAGCATGAATAAAAGTAAAAATATTAAAAAAATAACGGGCTGGCAAAAGCATAAATAAAATAAAATAAGCATATAAAGAGATAAATTTAAAAAAATAAAAGCAGACGATAAAATTAGAACACCAGTTGATTTTTTAGAATTAGTTTTGTGTGGAATTTAGGTTCTCATATATCCCGTTACGGGCACTTTATCTAGTTTGTTTTATAATATTTTATCTATCCCGCTACGGGTGAGTTTCCTTATATCCCGTTACGGGTTTTTCTTGTTGTTTATGATCTTTACCCTATCCCGTTACGGGTACTTTATATTTGTTACTGTATGTGTTGTGGTGTGAAATAAACATTTTTTTAATTAAACATAGAACTGTTTCTTAATATAGCTTGATACGTTACAACTTTAATTAATATCATGCAGTTTATATTTTTATCTAAAATTTTTATATTTCTTTTTCCCAACTGTTTCTGATTAAACGACATCTTGCTTTTTATTTTATCCCCTCCCTCTGATTTTATATTAATTTTTAAAGTAACATCACTTTTCCATTATTAATGGTGTTCTATTCCCCATAGCAATTTGTAAACAATCTCATGATGAAAAACGCAGTTAAGTGCTTATCATTAAGCCAGATCCATCATTTCTTTAATAATTAAAATTTTTTAATTCTTTTAACTTGTTCGGTGACAATTTCATTTTATTGCTGTCGTATATCAATATCAAAGTCAGTGTTTACATTCTCATTAGTTTTTGATTTTAATTCCACTTGGGTTCTTGCAATGCTATTTTACATTATCTTACATATGTTAGGGCTTTATATTTCTATTTGGTGATTAATTTTTGCTTGCCATTAAATTGTTTATTTATCTTGTCTCTGTGTTTTACTATCTTACAGCTAATATTTCTTAAGTATCCACATAAATTTGTACAATGTTCTGTTGCATATTTATACATAACTTAGGGTCATCACTTAACTAGATTTGCTGGATTACTGTTTGACAATTTTTTTGCTTCAATATCATCAACGGGACAGTCCCTGGCCATATCATTTGTTGCTGTTACTAAAAATGCTTTTTAACAATTTAATCTTTCCTTAAGCTTACAACTTTTTCGTCATAGCGATTCCCTATACCTAATTAATTTTTATTTACTATCCCGACAAAGTGTCAATTTGTCAATAGCAATTACTAATTTTACCTATTTTAATCATGTCTTAAACAAGTTTTGTATTTACCAATGTTTCTATATTGCGTTCTCTTTTCTAACTGTGCTTAACGCAACTCAACATAAATTTTTTGAGTTTTATGTCCCTCTCTAATAGGGGATAAACTAATTTAACCTGTTTTCTATTCTTAGCATTTCATAGCCTAATACCATCTTTTTTATAGATAAAATTTTGTTCACTTGCCACCACTGGTTGCACAGTTACATATTCGGCTTTTGTCCCGTTTGATCTATTTTAAACTAATTTCGCCTCGACTACCGGCCCCACTCTTTATCTTTTGAGTTTTCATAGTATTTTATTGCTTAAGTAGTCTGTTTAATTTTTAGCTTAGTATCACATATCAAAATTTAAAAAATTTTCATACTCGCTCCGACCATCGGACCATTATTTTACTTCGCTTTCTCTTAGGTTCCTCTAATATCTGACGCTTATCTAACTAATTATGATACCAATCAATCAAATAAGCGTTTTTTATATTCGCTCCGACCTCCGGACCCACGTTCTACTTTCTTGTTTTTTACAGCTTTAACAAATATTGGTTGTCTGTACTCAATATATTTTGTTCCTAATCAACATAACCAATATTTTCCCCACTCGCTTCGACCACCTGACCCATTTTCTAACGGTTAGTACTAACCGTTTGAAATTTATTTGAATAAGAACAGCATAACAAAAATGATTCTGCCAGTGAAACAGGAAAAGGTTATCAAATAAATTTTAAAAACAGCTTTCTGGATATATATTTATACTACAATTATTAAGTTTTGCATTTTTAATATCCATTGCGAAATATTCTTGTAAGTAATTATTTTTTGACGTATGGTAAAATATCAACGAGAAATGTTGCCATAGCTGTATGGCAGAGGTGTACCTTAATCTATGGAAAAATGTTTCGTCATAAACTGTAGCACATCTTCGTTTATGGCAAAATTTTGCCATACAAAAATATGCCATAGGATATTCCTATGGGGTTTTGCCTATGGCAAAATTTTGCCATACAAATAAATGCCATAGAATATTCCTATGGGGTTTTGCCTATGGCAAAAATTTGCCATACACTTTTGCCATACATGTATGGCAAACTTTTGCCATACGTATATGGCAAAAGTGTATGGCAAAACTTTTGCCATAGGCAAAACCCCATAGGAATATCCTATGGCATTTTTTTATGGCAAACCTATGGCAAATTTTCCTAAGGGCCATTTCTACCATAAAATATTATGCCGTAATTTTTACAGTAATATTTATTTGATATAAATGATTCTTTATTTAATATAAATGATTCAGTGATTTTAAGGTAATAATTACTGCAAAAATATTTTGATCCTTGACATGTTCCGGAAAAATGAATTTCATGATAAAAAGTATTGTCATTCAGGTTGCCATGTATTTTACACATGATGCACCCAAAGTGCCTATACTTTTTACCCAAATTTGATCTGTAATGATTTACAATATAGTGCAACATATGTTGCAACGATAAAAACCTTTATAAAAGTGTATTATCATTTTAATTTCTAATAACAGAAAAATAAGTTGTAGCGTTAAAAAATTATTTTCATTCTTCAGAATATGAAATAGTTTTAAAAAAGTTTCGAATTTCAGACCATTAAAAGGTAATAACATATTTATATTTATACAAGCAAAATAGCAGTCATTTCATACTTTTCTTTTCTATTTGAAGTTTTTAATTTTATTTTAATACTTCCGTTTGCAATTTGTGGAAGAATTTTCATATTTTAATTCAATTCAATTTCAAGGATTTTCAAACAAGATTAAATTAAAACATTTATGCAATGAATGAAATCACAAATTGAAGAAGTTAGGGATTTTCTCACACAAAGCAATACTTCAAATATTATGTATCGCCACTTTCTGCTTAGTTCCAAAAAGTCTTAGATCCAAAATCAAGATTTTTTAATATTTCAGAATTTATCTTTTACTAAAAATCTATGAAATTAATAGTTTTCATGCTTACGATAAGGCCTTGGATTTCTTATCAACTCTTTTTGCCAGTGATTAAGCACAGCAAAACGAAAAAGTTCACTCATTTTCACAAATTATAAGTCACTTGTCAAAAAAGACGTTATTCACTTATAAAAGCTCAAATAAGAATGAGGAATTAATATTTTTTGTTACTTTGTTGGTGTGATTAACAATGGTCATTTTCGGCAACAATGTTTAAGAAGAACCATTAAAACAATATAAAAAGGAATAAAGATTTATTTAACTGTCTTAAGTATTGTTGTAAATGTTCTCATATTTAGTTGTCCTAAAGTTTTTTAAAACAATGAAAAAAGCACAACAAAGACTGAAAGGATCGGAACAGAAATTTAATATTTTGTGAGAATTCAAATGAAATTATATGCTTATGATATGAAAATGACATTGTATTGATTAATTTTTACTAAAATTGCAAATGAAATATATTGATATTGAGCTGAAATTTTTAATATCAAGCAAATCAGAATTACTGGTTTTTTTACATGAAGATTTTTATCTTTTTAAAATGAAAAAAAAATCAATTGAAAAAGTAAATTCACATTTCTAATTTATGGCAAAATTATTAAATCATTTATTTGTTATTTTTTTTTGTTCGTATTTGGTAATGATTTACAGAAAATTCGAGACTTTAAATTATATTTGTCACATTTAGTAAAAATAGAAAACTGAAAAGTAAATTTAACAGAAAACTATGTCTCACACCCTATGCTTAAGTAAAGATTTCTAATTTTTTGATCCATGGTGTGTAGCCTACTAGTTGCCAACAAATTATCTTATATAGTATAATATAACAATTTAGAAACGATAAATAAAAAATTATTTTAAAGACAGTTATTTTAGATGATAACTTGGGTGCAAAATTCATTTTTGATATTTCTGAAGAATGTCTGCTTAATGTTTTTATTGAGACCATGGTTAATCTATATAGTTATTTATATAATAATAGATGGTTAATATAGTAGACAAGCTATTTAATTTTGCCTTAACTGACGCAGATTTACTTCGTAAGACTATCTCAACACTGTGGATTTATAAAAGCTGTTTTGAAACAAGTTAATGTAAGCAAAACAACAACTTAACTGCAATGACTTCTTGGTGTGACTAGTGACATAAAAAGTGCTTAACTATTAATTGCACTTATGCTACTTATTTAAGACGTATTTTTGTCTTTCAATTTTTCCTATAACAGTGTTATCATACGACATCAAAATGTATTATGATTCTTAACTCAGTTCAAATTTTTTGGATTTCTTGGACATTTTTGGAGTAAAAAAAAGTTAAGGAACCAAAACGAATCTAATTTGGCAACGAACTTTATTTTCCACAGCAAAGAAAATTTCTACGTATAGGATTCGTATTAGCTAGATGATAGCCAAACACATACGAGTAATACGTGTAAACGCGTTACACCGTTTAACGCCGTAATCTTGTTTGGAAGTAATTTGCCCAAATGAAGATACTTATCTTATCAGCTTTTATATTGTAACGATTTCGTTACTTTGTTCAAATTGAACTAAAACTCTTATAAAAACAAGCAATCTTTCAATATCTTTTTCTGGGTAAATTTTATATGTACAAGGTTGTATTACAATTATATACACCGTTATTTACAATTATCATCACTTCTACCGAACACAAAATTATATAGTAAAAAGTTCCCAAATCGAAACGGCACAAGGTCCGCTCATGATGCTTCGTCTCACCAGACTGCCTGTCTCTTACAGAGTCCAGTCTTTCTCTTCTTTCTGCAGGTGCATCGAGTTCTTAGAATTTCGTGGGGAGACACCGGATCATGGAGCTAGCTCCATGCACCGGATGCCAGAGGGGAATGTACTCGGGGGTCAGCTGTCCAAGATGTTACAGACAAACCCTTGAAACGATTTTGCGAACTTCAGGAGCAAAATAATAATAGTTAGACAACAAAGACAGCTTAATCACTTTGCTAGAGGCCATGAAGAAAAAGTCTAACTAAATAACACTAATAGATTGCATTAATTTTAAGAAAAGATATCAATTTACAACTTAAACAATAATTATGAAAATGTAAGGAAAAATCTCTTTTTTTTTTCTTCCCTTTTTAATGATCAAACAAAAAATACAAGCAAAAATTTTATACCAGCAAAAAAGTTAATACAAAATTTTATAACACAACAAAAAATAAAAAAACATGAAGATTATTCCATTCTACTGAGACAGTCAGCATGTTTTATATCCCTTCCTGCTCTGTGAATCACAGTATAATTAAAAGGTTGTAAGGCTAATGCCCACCTCATCAAACGAGGATTATTTCCAGTATTTGTTTTCAGCCATACGAGAGGATTATGGGCAGTTTCTATTATAAACTTTTGCCCGTCCAAGTAGTGTCTTAATTTCTTGATTGCGAAAATTATTCCTGCACATTCCGTCTCCGTCGTGCTGAACCGTTTTTCTGGTTCGGAAAATTTCCGGCTAAGATAAAGAACAGGGTGTTCTTCATTATTCGCCCCCCTCTGTGCCATAATTACTCCGACACCTTTGTCAGAGGAGTCAGTTTGAATGACAAACTCTTTTGAATAATTTGGGGCCTACAATACTGGTTTTTTCGTTAATCTACCCTGCAATTCAGAAAACGCTTCCTCTAATTCCTGATTCCATTCAATAGCTTCCTTTCTAGTTTTTCCTTTCAGTGCTCTAGTGAAAGGTTCGCCAATACAAGCATAATTTTTAATGTAACGAGCATAGTAACCTGTCATGCCTAGAAACCGACGGATCTCCGTTTTAATTTTAGGGGGAGGGAAATCTGTAACTGCTTGTATTTTATCTTCCGCTGGCGTTCGAAATCTCCTCCAACTATATGTCCAAGATATTTCACGCTACGCTGAGCGAATTTACATTTTGAGGGCTTTATTTTGAGCTTGGCATCTGTGATTCGGTTTAAAATTACATCAACATGTTTTAAATGTTCCTCCCAGCTATCAGAAAAAATCGACATATCGTCTAAGTAAGGCACGCAAAAATTTTCGCATCCTTTTAAAAGTAGAGCCATAAATTTAGAAAATTTATAAGGTGCTGTCATAAGGCCAAAAGGCATAACCAAAGGTAAGTAGCAACCAAAGGTTGTAACGAACGCTGCTAATTTTTGAGCCCTGGGGGTCAGTGGAATTTGCCAATAAACTTTTGTTAGGTCAATTAGAGTTATGAAGTTTGCTGAGGCCACTAATTCCACTCTCTCTTCAATATTAGGTAAGGGAAAATATTCTGCCCGAGTAATCGAGTTCAGTTTCCTGTAATCGATACAAGGACGGGGATCCCGACCAGGGGCTTCTACTAAAATCATAGGAGATGTGTAGTCAGATTCTCCGATTTCGATGATTTTTAACTCCGACATACGTTTTATTTCTGATTTTAATATTTCAGTCTGCCTGGGTGATGTCCTATATGGTTTTAATCTTACGGGTTGGTTACCTATTAATTCTATATCGTGTTCGAGTTCGATTAAATCAGTTTTCCCTGGTCATTCGAAAAAACATCTTTGTGCACCATTAGTAATTTTTTAACTGTTCGATTTGTACAGGAGTGCACTTTTCTATTAACTCACTATCTCTAATGATTTCGTCAAAATCGTAAACATTAGCATCAGCTATTGGGTATGAAATTTCCCTCACTTTACCAACCCGCTGACACGGATCGCAACTACGAAAAAATTCTTCCACCTCCTTAACCATATTAGGCCAAAAATAATAACGTAAAATCTTATCTTTGGTTTTAATTGCTCCCAGGTGAGCTCCGATCTCTTCATGACATAATTTTAATATTTTAATTCGATATTTACTCGGTATCACTAATTGTTTTCGAATCATACCTCTGTGATCTATTGACCGCCTAAACAATAATTGTTTTTCTATAAAAAATTCTGCATTCTCTTTGCTATCTTCACTTGCCTCTTCCCACGCCCTTTTTAAACTGTTATCCCCTTTTTGCTGAACGCGAAAAGTGTCCGAATTCACTCCCGCTAATTTAAAAATCTCGTTTTTTTCTGCAGGTGGTAATTGAATATTTTCCACCACCACTTTTCTCTGGGGAAGACGGGGGGAAAGGGTATCCTCATTTTCTTCCAAGATTGTTACCCCCTGATCAACCTTTCTCTCTTCTACTTCCCTTCTCTGTGGGGTTGACGATTCTATCCTCTCCATGAATTCTATCTCTTTAACTACATTTTCTTTTTCTTTCTGGGCAGGGGTCATCCCTATTTTCGTCTCCCCTGGTTTATCGCTTTTCTGAGATCGAGTGGTCTGACTAGTAACCACAGCGTTCACTTTCTCAGACTGCCTCTTCACTATTTCAATAAGATCATGAGTTTCATTTCCTAGCAAATAATGATTCATGTCTACTTCGCTATCTGCTACAGCTGCTTTCGTGCAGATTGTGCCGACATCTTTTATAACGAGTTCAATATTTGCCAGAGGCAGGCATCGAAACGCGTTTTCAAGTTCACCCATATAACTTCACCATTTAACTGATCGGGTTTTATAAATTTTTTCGAAGTTAAGTCGATACTCGATCCTGAATCTCGTAAAACGGTCATTTCTGTACCGTTCACAATGGCTTCACTTAAATAAGGGTGAAAAGATGGTCCGAACTCATTTGTTTCGAGTTTATTGATTCTTTCAAATTTGTTTTTCCTCAATTCCGGGCACTGAGGCCGAAGGTGATCCGCAGATTTGCACTCGTAACATGCGGGTTTGCGCCGTTCTTCAAAGAATTTAGTTCTATTTTCTCTTGAATCTGGATAGCTTCTATCCCTCCAATTTAATTCATTATCTCTTTGATCTTTAGATTCAGGCTGATTTTTCTCTACTTCTCTAGGTTTTTCCTTCCATTTTTCTATGGGACTTTTATGAGTTAAATTTTTGCGTAATGGTTTTCTAACGGCTTCATATTTGTCAAGTTTGTTAGCTACAGATTCTGGGTCAATAAACTTCACCCAGGAATCTATTAGACCCTCTTTAATTTCCCCGGGGACTCGCCTTTTGATTTGATCTGTTATCCAGTGGCGTATCTAGGGTATGGCAAGTATGGCGAATGCCATGGGCGCATTATTTCAAAAAGGCGCAAAATCAATCAACATCAACGATTATTTTTTTAATTAAAAATTTTACTAATTTTTTTTTCAAGTTATGGCAGAATTAAAAAATGCATCCAACATTTAACCTTTCCTCGAGGGCTCGAAAAGAAGACATCGAGGTCTTTCGAGGAACTCTTTTTATAACTGGGGGAGTGAAATATGAAAGGGAACCGCTAATAATAAAAATAAAGTAGGTGACGAGCGTTAAACAATTTTAACCTCCCACTGTTTTTCATTTTTTTAATAACTTCGTTTGAAAACTCATAGACCACCTCAGTTAGGGATAATAGGAGGGCCAAGGTTTCCAGCGCTTTTACATAACTCGAAGAGCGCGGGAAATCTAGGTTGTTATATTGGATTCAACATTAAAAAAAAATGGGGGAAATAAGAAGAAAAAAAACATTCCACATACCCCCTCTTTTTAAACAACTTGACGTCTGTGTAATAACAATTCATACACGTTTCTGCATTCATTCACTAGACACTTTTTCTTTCATTATACTTTCAAGTTGAGCAACAGAGGATTCGAAATAAATAAAAAAAACTTTATATTCATGAATACATTCAAGATAAATACTAAAATAAATCAGTAATTAAAAGTAGCTTTTTCTTTTCTACTATTATATTTACGATGATTTCGGCAAAAACCAAATTTTAATTATAATATCGTAATTTAAAGAATAATGCAGAGTTTTTAATAATTATAATTATAACTCTCTTTACTAACTTTTTGATACTTTCCAATAAAAATATTTTTAATTTCAGAGAATTTCCTAAATATTTAACATTTAATGTCGATCAAAATCCTTTGACAAAAAGACTTTTAGCCCCATATTTAATTTTATAACCGTCGTTGAACAGCCGACATAATTCCTTGTAATTTTGAACTCAATCCAGAAGACAAGGGAACTCCTATATCGAGAAATGGGAGAAATTTGCCTTCGTGGAGCTAACCCGCATTTGCGTTACATGGAGAGGAAGACCACGAGAATCTCCCACGGTTAGCCTGACGGGAAGGGAACTCTAACCCATGATCCGTCTACAACTGAGGATATTTCCATGATATTTCACGTCAGCACTGTGGTCGGTGCAAGCCGGGTGCGGAATTCGTATCAACTGGGATTCGAACTCGGTTCGCCTCATTGCAAGGCGAACGCTCTATCCCCTGAGCCATCGCGGCTCCCATATTTAAATTAAAAGGAATTTAAACTTATTTTTTCTAAAATGTAGCTTCTTATTGCTTCACGATACGTCAAAGCTGTAATAGAAAGAATTTAAGTTATCGCTGATAAAATGAAAAGACAAAATGTAAGCTCATTATTTATTATAGAAAATTACAGTTAATTTTATTTATTTTATTTTTTTAGTGCATTATTAATTTCATTTTTTCTACTAAAAACGAAAAATAAAGCACAAACTTAACGTGAAATTTTTTGAGGAAAACGAAAAAAAAAATTTTTTTTTCCAGGTATAAACAATGATAAAATAAACAGTTTAATAATGTTCATTCAGAAGGGTTATTCACGAGTAAGAGTTATAAATATTGAAGTTCCCAATATTATAAACAAGCAAGACATTATTTATAAGACTTTATTGAAACTGTAACTCAGAGTCAAACTATAATATTGCACAAGGGAAAAAAAAACACTAAAATAGCCACAAAAAATCATGGTTACATATAAAAGTAAAATAATTAACTTAATAACATAATTTAGATTACAAAAGTATGGAATATGTACTAGCATTAAGAATGTATATTGTAGAATTGTATTGAATGTGTATTGTAGTACTATGTATGATGTTATAGCTCTTGAGTAGCAAATATATAGATATAAGTCAATGCCTTTTTCCTCGGCAATACATAGCGTATTTGTTTAAAATCGTGTCCTTTTTTATAATAAGATGATAAAAACAGAAAACAAATCCTAAAAATAATATTTATTGATTTCGTTTATCTAAAATAGTTTACTTAGACAGTCAATTAAATTTAAAATAATTTATTTGGAAAAAATGCTTTTCTACTTAGATTATTTGATATTATTTATGTATAATTGAAAATGCTATACGTTAAATATAAATTATAATAATATAAGCTGAATCTTTAAATTTAAAATATTTATCTATATGAAAAAATTAGTAGTACAACAGACTAAAAAAATGAAAGGCGAACGAAAGAAACTTTGGAAGTTCAAAAGTTGGTGACAAACGTAAAGAAATTTTTCTCCCCTTATCTTAAGGAAAGTGAGACCTCCAGTTAAAAGAACGATTTTCGGGGGAGGAAATTAATGGAACCCCTTCAGGCAGAAAAACCAGATGGCCAGATGGTGATGACCAGAGGACAGAGAGATGTGAAAACCATGGGGTGTCCCAGTCTTGCTTAGACTAATTACTCTGAAGTGAAATGCTTGTAAATCTTAAATTTTATCAGGGGTTAAAATCTCTTTGAAAAACGTTTTCGAAATTTGCTGAATAGATTTCAAGTAGAGCCCCTTCTATAAATTAGCGTAAATTCTTCCTCAACAGGAGATTTTTACCACCCATGGTGGGAATCACCGCCACTAAAGTGTGAAATACTAAAAATAGGAGGTTCCTCTGATGACTCGCTCTACAAATAATTTAAACCAATGGAACGATTTAATAATGAATACTTTCCACTATTTTGAAAAATAAAGGGCAGGCGTTATAAGTAGTTAGGTGCTCATACAAAAAATTCTGCTCGTTTTAGTTAATGTTTCAAGATTTAAGCCAAGAAAATCAAATATTTAAAGTCTTTAGATTTTTATAATCTATTTTGATGCAGCTTCTGGACTTTTATAGTTGGTTCATAGATTTAAGAAAACAACGTGTACTACAAGGATTTTCTTTGATTGTAAGTAATCATTTCCTAAATATTTAAATTAATGCATTATACTTAAATTATTAATACCGTTATATGCGTTCGTTATATTTTCTAGAAATGATGTCGATATGCAAGGATGTAAGATTTCTCCGAAATATTTTATTAAGTGGTAGAGAGTTAAAAACTAAACCTTGCAAAATTTTAGATGATATTGGTAAAATTTGAAATTCTTACCACAAGGTAACTGGAGTAAAATTGTATTTCATGGAAAATTTCGAATTATACATACGTAGTGGCGGAAAATATAATTTTAAATCAGATTTACATAAACCAAGAATAAAACATCAAAACATAAATTTTGCTACCACTAGAAAGAAGTTCCCCATTAAGTTGAAAGTTAGCATCTCTGTATGTGTAGATCGAGTGGGACATTTGCTCCTTTTAATGCTATAAATTAGAATTTATAATATTTTTTAGTTTTTATTGTTACTGTTTTATGACAGTACATTTAATATGCACATAGATTTTTTGTATTAATAATTATATATTGTATAATTAAATACTCGTTAATGCATTATAATTATAAATAATATGTAATAAAAAAAGCAACGAATGTTAAAATTTCTAATGTTAGTGGGAATATATTTTCTTAATTTTCCTGAAAAATAATTGCGATAAGTAAATAATTTTGCGTTTATTACGTAACATTCATTACGTTCAGCAAATAGTTTCCAACAACCGATAAATGTTTCTCTTTCTATTCATAAATAGATAGATTTTGAGTTTAACCACTTGTTTTTTTTCCTTCTTTTCTTTGAAGGGTTATATTAAGGAACAATGCTTTAAGTGTAAGTTTCAATAATCCTTTCACTTACAAATTGATTTTTTTTAATTCATAAAGACATGTTTGTTTTGTACTTTTAAATTACATTTATTTAATATTTATCAACCTTTCTTCGAGTTATGGAACACGCTTCCATAGCATCTCGGGTGCAAAATTTTGTCATCTTTCTTTCCCCTATATCTTTTATTTTATTTCAGATTACAATTTTCTTCCCTTTTCAAAAAAAAAAGAAAAGAAAAATTAGATTAAATAATTACTTTTTTTTTAATTTTATAAGTCTTTTACAATACATATCACTTACATTATGTTTATATCACTACATATTATATTACTTGAAAAAAAATCAATAAAGTAACAATCACAATAATTATTTTTCATTAAATAATTATCCTTATTTTAAGAATATAAAAAAAACAATAAGCAGTTTAAATATTGAAAAATTAGACCTTGTTAAATAATGAAGTATACGCATTCTTATAATGTATTTTCATAAAGATACAAAAAAAGCCCTCTTTTCCTCAAATATTCCAATCACTTATATTTCTCTTCTTCCTAAAAAGCAAATTTTAAAGCTAATTAATTTTGATTATTTTTTTAAAAAAAGTTTTTTTCCCTGTTATACAGGTTGGTCTAAATTCATGTTGTTTGAATATGGAGTTAGGATTCCTGAGAAATAGAATTAAAAAAAAGTCGGATATTTAAAATTTGATTTCTATTTTGACTATTGACTATAAATTTGACTATTTGACTATAAATTTGACTATTTGATCAATTTCGCTAAAATGTAGTATTTTTTAAAACAATGTAAAAAATGTACATCTAACAATTGAATTTTTTTACGACTATTATAAATAAAATAATAAATATTTACGAAAAGATATTTTTTAACAAAGGACCTTTATAGTTATGGGAAAATTTTTTTGAAATTCGATTGAAAAGCTCTCGAGTTACTTCTCATATTGTGACTACCCCCAATACTTAGGGGTACAGAAATCCAAATCAGTCAAAAAAATGGCATGTTTATTCAGAGAAAGTACGTTTTAGTGTCTGATTTCGTAACTTGAAATATTGTCCCTGCACTTATTAATTAGCATATTTTAAGTCACCTCCTTGAACCATTGACATGAGAAGAACGTGAAGATTTGATTATTATATCAAAAGTTATCAGGGTAGTCCGTTTATTTATTTATTTTTTTGCGCACCGAATGTCTACAAACTTGTGATTCAAATCTGTTTAATTTTTTTCTGCTTTCTCTCTAATTTGTTCCATTCTGATGCGAAGAAAATTTTTCATAATTTGATTTTTTTTTGGTCTATTTCTTAACTTTTTGCCTTTTTTTTTTCATTGTTAAAAAATCAATTATTTCTAGATATTCTTAAACTAAGACGTCAACTTCCTCTAATTTATTTCTCATTAAAGAATGTATTATTGTCGCTATTTTGTCTAGAGTTCTGTATTAATTACTATATGTATATTTTTTCTTATTATCGGTTATTATATAATGTTTGTGAAACTTAATTATATTAAGACCATCGGTTTTTTGTAAATAAAAAGCTAACGAAGTTATAAAATTTGATTGTAGCTATTTTATTTGTAATTGTCATAACAAATCGTAATTATTTACACTGTGATCTTTAATGAATTTGTTATATCTCGATGATTTTATTGTTTTGGTATTAGCAAAGCATGATTATTTCTAAAAACAATTAATTTTATTCAGTTTAAATTTTGAAAATAATGGGTAATCGTCTGGTTATGTTATAGTTCTTCTTTAATTCAGAGACATTTGTTGTGCGTGCGTATTTTTGTTACCTAATTGTATTTGTTGCTTAATTTAACAAATTGTTAGAATTGTTATTGACAGTTGAAGAAACGCAAGAGAATCTTCTTTAAATATGATAAAGCAGACTTTTTTTTTATTTCTAACTAATGCTGATTTCGAACACACTTGAATGCATTATAATTAAGAAGAGATAATTTTATTGTTGTAGTTAATTTTTATTTATTTATTAATCTATTAAAAAAAATTGCGTTGCAATCTTTTTGGAAAATTTTATAAACGTTGTTGAACAGCCGATCCAATTGTTTGAGTTTGCGACTGCTGATGTCCAACTTCGTAGCCTTGTAATTTTGAACCCGATTCAGAAGACAAGAGAACGCCTGTATCGAGTATTTTGGAGAAATTTGCTTTTGCGGACCACTTTTTTGATTGAACTAATCCGCATTTGCGTTACATGGAGAGGAGGATCACGAAAGCCTCCCGCGGTTAGTCTGACGGCAAGGGTAACCAATGATCCGTCAAAGAGGATATTTTACGTCAGCACCGTGGTAGGTGCAAGCCGGATACGGAAATCGTGTCGAGCAGTCATCGCTGGGAATCGAACCCGGCTCACCTCGTTGGAAGGTGAATGCTCTATCCCCTGAGCCACCGCGGCTCTTTTTGCAATATTGCCAAAAGGCTTAAATACTTCAAACAACGCTTTTATTTCGCATCGCATAAAAAAAGAGATTATAAATATTTTAGGAAGGGCGCCAGTGGGAGATTTGCCATAGGCGCTTCCTTCCATAGATACACCTCTGCTGTTATCATAAGTTTTTTCAGGGCTTCAAAATCAGTAATTTGTACACCCTCCAACCAACCTTCGAGGTAACTCCGTAATTCAAATATTAAATCCTTCCACAACGCTCCGGGGCGCCTTTGATGTTTTATGAATTTTGTTCTAAATGCCTCGGGGCTTAGTTTGAACCTATCTAATAGCAATTTTTTCGCATATTCAAAGTCATCAGCTCTTTCTTCGGGCTCCCTAATTATAATTTCGGCTATTTCAACTGGCAATAATGCCAACAGTTGAGTTACCCAATCTCCTTCATCTATTTGTGCCTTTTTAGCTTGTCGTTGAAATAAGGTAAGGAAAAATGCCATATCCGATTTCTCCGGGTCAAATTTCTGCATGACGGTTTTTAAAGAAATGCCCTTCGAATTTTCGCTGTTTGCTGATGACACACTACGACTATCCGCTGCATGTTCAATTTTGAGTTTCTCTAACTCATGCTCTCTGAGAGCTGCCATTTCAGCCAATCTCTTCTCTTCAGCCTCATTCTTTAATCTTTCCTCACTAATTAGTTTTATTTGCGCAAGCGCGATAGTTTTATCAAAATCGGGAGAGCTCTCTATCTTTCTAATAATATCTCTAATTCTATCAGCAGCCGTCAAATCTATCCCAAACTCATACGCGAGTATTTTTAAGTCTGGTTTGCGATAATTTCCTAACTCCGACATTTTTAGAAATTTACCTTACGATAATACACAACAAGCACCTTCTTAACAATAATTCAATACAATATGTAATAATGCAATATTTTTACAATAATACAAAATAAAATTTTCAAAAATATTAACTCAAGTAAATTCCGAAAAAAATTAAGACACATTTTTTTTTCTCTCAATAAGGCATTTATTAAATAATAAAAAAAAATTTTGAGCCTTAACTCCTTTAATGTAACTGGTTCTTCACAGAAATAAACATATACACCTTAATTTTATAAGCATCTATCATTAACTCACTCTCAATAATCAAAATTTAATTAACATAACCCTTTTAATATTGTAATTAGATGCATTAACTAAATTCACACACTTTGTTATAATCTTTATTTTAAGAATTTGTAAAATTCCATTCTATAGTTTAAAAGTTATTTTCTATTTAAAGCAAAAATTATATTATTTCTCAAAGGAATTTTAAAACATCTATGTAAATTTATTACACGTTTGCCTTATAATTTTTACAAAAATGTTAGCATGAATTAAAATAGTTTTAATAAATTTAAAACTAGCTTACAAAATAATTTAAAAGCCTCTAGAAGATAATTAAGCTTACCTCCTTATCCATTCGCTAGATAACGAGTCTCCTCTAATTTATCTCCTTAATGTCAAAGTAGCACTCCAGACCATCAGCTTATAGTTGCAATTGCGTCATCCAATTATGGGTTTGGACAGGTTGCAATGGACAAGGCCAATAGCAGTGGACAGGATGTCCCTTCTTTAGAACCTCAGCTATGGTTTTCCACCGGACCTTCCTTCCAATAGACAAGCAATGGACAATGGACAGTTCCAATCAATGAAAGTTCCTTAGCAATGGACAGTTGCAATCAATGGACAGCAATCAATAAAAGTTCCTTAGCAATGCAATAGACGGTTGCAATCAATGGACAGCAATCAATAAAAGCTTCTTATCAATGGACAGGTTGTCCCTTCAATTAATTTCAAATCATGCAAGCTGGACAGATGTGTCCGTTATTTTCAAAGATAGTTCACTGGACAACAAGGGGTCCTTCTGTGTTCGGTGTGAGCACGTATCCCACCGCTGCCACCATTTAAATATATATATAAGAGTATATAAGCTATAACGATTTCGTTACTTTGTTCAGATTGAACTAAAACTCTTATAAAAACAAACAATCTTTCAATATCTTTTTCTGGGTAAATTTTATATGTACAAGGTTGTATTACAATTATATACACCGTTATTTACAATTATCATCACTTCTACCGAACACAAAATTATATAGTAACAAGTTCTCAAATCGAGACGGCACAAGGTCCGCTCATGATGCTTCCTCTCACCAGACTGCCTGTCTCCTCTCTTACAGAGTCCAGTCTTTCTCCTCTTTTTGCAGGTGCATCGAGTTCTTAGAATTTCGTGCGGAGACACCGGATTCCAGAGAGGAATGTACTCGGGGGTCAGCTGTCCAAGATGTTACAATATATATCAGCTTGTCTGGTGGCACAATAGTAAAATGTTAAAATTAAATAGTAAGAATTTCAGCTCTATTTCTATGCCCATAGACGAATAAGCGAATGCTATAGACAATGGAGGCTGTGATAAAAAATAACTTTTATAGAAGAACTATTTAGTGTTGCACTGAATATACAATGCTTGGGATGTACTTCGATTACTGTTTAACCATTATTTCGGCTCCGTGTGAGTTAAACGTGAGTATTTTTTTTTAGCCATATGAGGCAATAGTAACTCATTCTATGAAAGAGCAGAAGACAGAATTATTAATAATATTAAAAATCGCCGCAAAGTTGAACGGAACTAATACACCGAAGAGCCATTACATTATGACAGCCCTCCATCTATAACAATGGGCTCGCCCAGGAACAATGTTTTCGTGGGGTACATTAGGACCCATAATCTTCATAGAACAGTCCCTGACGTCTGTAAGCTTCTTGAACATAATTGCAGACCAGGTTCACCCATTCATGGCAACAGTTTTTCCTGCGGGGGATGATGCTTACCAACAGGATAATGCACCATGTCATAAGGATAGAAACGTCGAGGAACATTCCAGTGACTTTCAAGTCATGTCTTGGCCCCCAAATTCACCTGACCTTAATCCAATAGAGCATTTGTGGTCCTACTTGGAAAACCAAATTCGTGCTGCCACGCTACTCCCTCGCAATGTGAGGGAATTGCAGGAACAGTTGGTGAGCGCTTGGTACCAAATACCTCAGACTACCTATCAGCACCTTGTGGAATCAATACCACGGCGGGTGCTAGCAGTTTTGAGTTTCTAAAGGTGGTCCTACATGTAATAAGTAGGTTGGTCATAATGTAATGGCTCTTCGGTGTATATATATATATATATATATATATATATATATATATATATATATATATATATATATATATATATATATATATATATATATATATATATATATATATATATATATGTATGTTTGTTATTTTTTACTTATTATTTCCCCCCCTTTTTCATATGTCTTTTATTTTTCTTTGTTTTATTCTTCGTTGAACTTATCTAATGAGTTCTGTTTACTTGCAGCTTAAGCGCAATAAATGAAACTTATTGTTTTTCTTAACTTTCTTCGTGTTTTCTTGTATTTATTTATTATAGTGATCATATTTAATGCAGCTTTAGCGCTTAATATTATCTACTATTAACTTTCTTTCATTCTCCTTCTGTTTTCGTTTTTATTTCCTTTTTCGAATTTCCTGTCTTTAGGACGTTACGTGTGTTTAGGATGTTGCTCTTTGAGCCTATTATTATGGAATTAAACAATTATAACAATTTAGCGCCTGGTAAAAAATGTGTTCAATATTTAAATTATTCTTCATGTTGTACCCGGTACGGAGAGCCTAAATCAGAGGGGAACTTCGGATCGACATCCTGCTACTCTGAAAGCAAAAGCGAAAGCAAACGATTTTTTGAATTGCATTCTATTCCCGATACTTTACCTTCCTATAAAGCGTGTGATGATAAAAGATGCAAAACTTGCCCTAATATTGATAAAAAACATACTGTTCTTTATAACGTTAGCTCCAAATCTTTTTGTAAAATTAAAAATGTTATTTATATGTTAACCTGTGGTCTCTGTAATATGAAATATGTTGGACAAACTAGTAACTCACTTAACATTCGAATTAATCAACACCGTTCTGATATTAACAGTAATAAGACTATCAATAACTTGGAATTGAATCATTTTAGAGTACATAAATTTAACAGTGTCAAAATTAATATCTTAGATATTATAGAGGATTTAGATTTAAGACTACTGAAAGAAAATTACTACATGCTTTTATATAAAACAATTTTGCCTTATGGGCTAAACGATTCCTTCCAACATACACAGATTAACTACAATAACTCATCAACTTATTCACTTTTTCATATTAAAGACAAGCGTACTAATCGAGGTAAACGGGGTTCAAGAAGTAATAGAAACTCTCTTAATAGTGACAAATTAAATATAAAATTTCTTTCTAATATGGAAAATGACTTTAATAAACAATATAGCATTAAACCAATTAAAGATTTTGTCTTCTCCCTTAAGAATTATGAAATATATAAGTTCCACGATCTTATTATTAACTTTTCTTTCTTTAATTTACATTTTAAAATTCTTTGTTTCGATCTTATAAAAGCCAAAATGAGCAAAATTTTGCCTAATAAAAAGAAAAGTTTAGATAATTTATATTTCGTTATTAACTTTCAAAATCCTATTTTCGATAAGATCAAATTTCACAACATTTTTGAAAATTTTAAAGCTTTATTTCCATTAAAAGATTTTAACATTATTAAAAGTTTTAAATATAACAAATCTCTTGGTAGAACCATATTTAACTATAATAATATAAGCAAAAATATAGGGAGTATTAATATATCCGATTATGAATGTCACTGTGAGGAGGATAAATATTTTGATTTTGTTGATAAACATCATAAACATATTATTACTGGTAATTTAAATATTATAGAAAACTTGGAACTTAGGAATTTAATGATAAAAGGCACAAAGTTTAGACCCATTTACCGTATATCAATCAAAAAGATTCTAAAATACTTTCTTAATGATCTCAATAGTTTTTGTTTAAAGATATCAAATAGATTCTCTTTACCTTTAGGTATGCTAACAGAATGGAAATGGGGAGTTTATTATTACTTTAAAAACTTTATTTTCAATAATAAGGATAATTTAAATAAGTATAACAATTCAACAAATTTTTCTAATATTGTTCAATCAATTAAGCAACTTCAAAAAAATTTTGTAATTACTCCCATAGACAAAGCTAACAATAATTATGCTATATTCTGTAAAAAATTCTATGCTGAACTTTTAAATACGGAATTAAAAAATAGTAAAAATTTTGAACTTAGTAATTTCAATAATAATATTGTCACTAAAAAAATTTTAGCTTTTTACAAGAGATTAAAAATTAAAATTAGCAATATACAATTTCCTTACTTAATTATCAGTCCTAAATTTCATAAAATTCCAGTAAAATTTAGAACTATCACATGTGGGTCTAATACTTATTTAACTAAACCTGGCACCTTTTTCTCTAACTACTTAAATAAGATTATTAACTATATTACTAAAGAAGGTTTCTCTTGGATTGTCACTAATAATCAACCGATTTTAGATTTCATTAAACATAATAAAATTAATTCTATTGCGACTTTTGATTTCCAGGATCTTTTCAATAGCATTCCCCTTTCTAAACTAAAAGATGTCCTTTTGAATTATTACCATGATTTTAAAAGTACCCTTTGTTGCGATTCTGATTATTGGGAAATTCTGATTAATCTTTGTCTTTTTAATAATTATCTTTACAATGGAAGGGATATTTTTCTTCAAATTAATGGAATACCACAGGGATCTAATTATTCATCTCTCTTAGCTAACTTATTTTTGCATTATTATGAAAAAATTTTTACTCTTAGTATTAAATTTGTTTTTAGATATATTGATGACTTAATTGTCTTTAATTTCCTAGATTTTACTGTTTTATTGAGTGATATATACCCTGAGGAATTAATCTTACTTCGTAATCATGATGATAACATTAATTTCAATTTTTTGGATTTGGGTATTATGAAAGTTGAAAATATCTGCTTTGTTGATTTATACGATAAAAGAAATGATTTTAATTTTAATATTAATAAACTAGTTGCTTGGAATTCTAATGTTTCTAGGAGCATCTATTTAAATACCACTTTTAATGAAATGAACAGAATTAAAAGAATATGTAGTAATATTTATTTATCCAAAAAACAAATCGATAAACTTTTTCAAAATCTGATAAAAAACAATGGATACCCAACTAATGTAATAAAATTTTATATAAAATCATTGAATTAATCGTATATTTTGGTGGATATATTTATTAAATATTTTTTTGTTAATTTTTATGATTTTCCCATGTGCAAATCCATTTCAGGTAAATCCATTGCCAAAATTATTTCTTTGTTAATTTGTATAATTTTTCCATGTGCAAATCCATTTCGGGCAAATCCGTGGTTAGAATTATTTACTAAAAATTCCTTTACTAAATAATTTTCTTTGTTAATCTATACAGTTTTTCCATGTGCAAATCCATTACGGGCAAATCCGTGGATAAAATTGTTTTCTAAAAATTTCTTTATTAATTTATACAATTTTCCATGTGCAAATCCATTTCGGGCAAATCCGTGGCTAAAATTATCTACTTAGGTTTTTTCTTTGTTAATTTTTCCATGTGCAAATCCATTTCGGGCAAATCCGTGTCAAAATTATCTATTGAAAGAATTTTTTCTTTGATAATTTAAATAATTTTTCTATGTACTAATCCATTTCGTGCAAATCCGCGGCTAAAATTATCTGCAAAACAGGCAATTTATGTTTCTCTTTTCTATTTTATACTTTTTCTACATCTATCTTCTAAAACTATTTATGATCAATTTTTAAAATTATCCAGTATAATATTACCTTGCGCACATCCATTTCGGGCCCATCCTTGGTAACTAACAAATCAAAACTCAGAATAACAAATCACTTCAACAGTGCAGTAAGAACGACACTTTAAAACCCTCTTGTTACACTCGATTTGCGCTTTTGTTTTCATATTTTGTAATCTGGCAATCTTTCTGCGAAAACATTTTTAAATCATTCTTGAAAAATATTCGTCCATGTAAGTTGAACTGATTTTGCTGCTCGCTTTATAGTCTCCCCTTTTTAATGTTTTTTCTTTTTATTTTATTTTATTATCTGTTTTTTCATGTTATTTTTACTTATTTGTACTTTTTGTGATCTATTTCATTTGTTGTTATTTTTAAAAAAAAATTTTTGAGTGCTCCTCACACTATTGTATTAATTTATTTAGCTTTGGCTTTATTGATACAATATCAGAAAGCACTCTGTTTTGCGGATATAATCGTGTGGGCTGAAGAAAAGATTATATCCTTTTTTTCCGGTTTTTTAATTAACATTTCATGATTTTTTTTTTTTTTATTTTTTTTATTTATTATTATTTTTAATAAACTGTTGTTTGTTATTTTCTACTTATTATTTCCCCCCCCTTTTTCATATGTCTTTTATTTTTCTTTGTTTTATTCTTCGTTGTATATATATATATATATATATATATATATATATATATATATATATATATATATATATATATATATATGTTTTGATGGTTTGAACTATATATTATTGGTGTATACTATATTTTCATTGAAAAATAGGCATTGGTTATTTAAATTATATATCTCTTTAACAAGAAGGTTTAATACCTTCCTGTATAGTGAAAGAAATAATTAACAGGAATGATGAAAGTTTTTTTTTCACACAACAACAAAGCAGTGTAATTTTTTGCTTTGACTTTAATCACACTATGCTTCTCATTTTGCAAAAAATAAATAATATCTTCATTACTTTAAGTTTGACTTTAAAAAAGTACTTGAGGTATTAAATGTAAAATACTTTTTGAATTATTTTCAACTACTCAAAATTAGTAGTTTTTAGTTTAGTATCTAAAAAGAGGCACTTTGACAGTAATATTTGAGAATATATATGTGTTCGATAAATTTAATTTCTACTGAAGTTTTCAGATTCATAAATTGATTTAAACGTTTTACGTCTCAAGTTTCAAATGAAATGTAATTGTAAGTCTAGTTCTCAAGTTAAAATTGATTTCTGTGAATTCGTGGCATGTTGTCACTATCAATCAAATGAATTCTACTTTTAAAGTGAAATATATTAAGGATCAAATTTAATGGTTTGTTCAAGATTTCCTGTAAGAAATATTTCTCGAAAATAACTTTTTATGTATTTAACCAATTTGATATTAGTTTCAAAAAAAGTTAATTTATTACACAATGTTGAAGATAAAAGTAACAAATTACACAGAGATTTTCAACCAATGTTTCGCGGCTCAAAATTGGATCTCTACGAGTTCCTGTATCTAACGTAATTAGAGAGTTATGACAAACGAGTAAAGTCTTCGAATTGCTGCGAGCCAAAATTTACCAAAGAAAATGCTTCTTGTAGACTTAACAAGAAGTCACTGACTACATATCTTAATTAATTTCTAAACTTTAAGCATATAATCTTTTTCATGTTATTTATGCTAGTATAATCTCTAGTTATATATTTCTAAATGATATATAAAGAGATATATAACTAGTATAATATCTCTAAATGTTATCGCTAATTATTTATTTACCTTTTTTGTAAAAAGTCAGTTGCTTTATACGAATTTTTTCAATTAGACTATTTTTCTTACGAAATAAAATTTAGGTTACATTTAATATTGAAAGTACTGAGTCCAAATAAAAGTAGTGATTGTCTTTATTCAGTTAACCAATTCAATCAATATTCAGTTATTCAATCATTCTGTTTAAACTGTTGTGCCATTATAATTTATTTAGTTCCTATTTTACAAATTGCACTCCTTTATAACCATTAATTCTTTTCAGTTCGTAAACCCGAACGGTACTTATACCTCTTTTGGTGCCGTATATTACCAAACAACTTACTGAGTATCACTGGCCGCAGTAATATATTAATGATATATTATTGGCCTCAATAATGTATTATTGAAGTATATGTTGCTTAATTAATTGTTGGAATGGGTACCTAATACATTAATAAGTATCTAATGTAGGTACTGTAGTAGTTAGATCTTTTATGGTTTTAAATTGAATTGTTTTATTTTTATTTTTTGGATATCCTACGTTTTATGGTGCCGTAAAAAATTACCAAACCGTTTATTAAATATAACTAGCCGCAGTAATATATTAATAATATATTATTAAAGCCAATGATGCTTAATTAATTGTAGGAATGGGTACCTAATATATTAAGTACCTAAGATAGGTTCTGTAGTAATTGGATCTCATATGGCCAATCCGAAACGGAAAAGTACCACACCAGTGCTTATCCATTTGGTTGCATTTTACGCTTACCCACTTTTTTTTCTCAATTTAAATTATTCCAAAAATTAGAATTTCAAGTTAATTAAAAGAAAATAAATAAATAAACTGTGAGGAAATGAGATGTTTTGTAGAACTGATTAAGAAAAAAACTGCTAATTATTAAAATTTAACATGACAAAACCTATCGGAAAAATGGTTTGTCTAGCACTCTAAAGGGATTGTGTTATGGTCTACTGTAACATTTAGAAAAGTAAAAATAAATTAAAAAAACATAAAATAATTATTTAAAAAAGATTTGAAAGCATTAATTTGGAAAGATACAAAAGCATTCGCTTAAAAAACAGGTATTTAAATCTTTTTTAAAAAGGAATATGGAAAAAAAAAACAGTTACAGAAATATTCTCCAAAAATATTGTGATCCACTTTCTTTTAAATCTTGCAGATATATTATAGGCTAGACTCTTTGTATAGTTATTAAAAGAATTTTATTATTATGACATACATTTTCTGTTTAGATGTGCAATGATATTTAATAAATAAAACAATCCTTCTTCACTGTTCGATGACGTTATAATATTTCATTCCATACAATTAAGCTTGAGTTTAATCATTTTAAAAGCTTCAATTCTATTAAATTTGTGACGCAATTAAATCTCCAAAAGTGCACAAAAGGAATTCAAAAGTGATTAGAAAATGGAGGTCCTTTTGAAAATTGGGAGCATGCTCTCAATTTAAGTGAGATTGAAATTCAGACTAACAATGAAATCGTCAAGAATCGCGGTTCATTCATTTATAGTCCAGCATTCTTCATCGGCAGATAAAAGTTTGCCAAATTAACCATTTTGTTATTTTACTTATTGAACACAGCTAGAAAATTTTGCGAAGTTTAATAATCCCGAAATTTACTAATATATAGACAGAACGTTATTTATTTTACCTTTTTTTTCCGTTTTCTATTGAATGAATATCAATTAAATTTATCTTGGAATAATTACAGAATTAGTCAGAACTATTTTAAGTCAATTATAAGTTATCGTTTTTCTGAAATGTATAAGCATGAGACATTTTTGTCTTTAATAATTTACTTTTTTTCCTCCTTTTTTGCCAAAAGTAAGATTATTACAGTGAAGTATTTAAAGAATGCTATTAAAAGAAGTTTCTATTTTTTTTCCTTCGCTCGAAAAAATGGTAATGCAAACGATAAAAATGACACACTCTAACGTATACAACGCTTCGTTACGCTAATAAGCTTAAGCAGTTGTTAGGTGATTTATAAAAATTATTGTAATCGTTTGGCTATTTGTTTTGATACTACTTTCTTTCGGGGGCAAGTAAAAAAAAATTGTTATGTGCGAGAATCATATTCTTTCATTATATAATGCTTTTTTTTCTGAGATGTTTTTTTTTTTCACAGTTAGAAGTTAATAAATTGTTTATGTATCTTCAAATACACATCCAATTTTATAGCTCATAAACTGTTCTCTAAAATGCAAATAATACCACTTTTTATATAAAGTCTTCAATTTGAAACTATAATTAAAATGTAAAACTTATTAATAGCGGAAAATAATTCTAAAATAAGATGATAAACAAGTGTTACAAATAAATATCATTAAAAAAGAAAGAAAGAAATACTTCGTAAGCAAAAAAATTCTGCAGACAACAAATGAAACTAGATTTTTTTGTTAATTAAGGATATTTTAATATGATTTCTCTGGCTGAAAAATCAATCCGACAGCAATAAGAAAGAACTACGCCATGATCTTTTTATGTTATATACTACTATTACTACTACTACTACTAATAATAATAATAGTAATGATAATGATAATAATAATAAAGAAGATGATGATAATGAGGATGATAAAAATAAATTTTTTTTTATTTATTATTTTTTTTTGTCGTATGCCTATTTAGGCAATGGGGGTGCGATTGTTCCTGTTTTTCAGTGGCGCCATCTATGGCCAGGAATTCGACTTCTGCCACGCCATTCACGCAACCACAACCCGTTTATAGGGCGGGTCACATTCACACACAAAGGAGAAAGGACATAGAACACACAGAGAAGGAAAGAAACATCCATGCCTTGCCCGGGATTTGAACCCAGGACCGTGCAAGGACAGCTCCCTGCCCCCTACACAGGCCGGTCGGCAACAATACAAATTATGATAATTATAATAATAATGATTGTAACTATAATAATAATGATCGTGAGTCAAACAAATTATTATGATCCTCGCATAAAAGAAACAGTTTCTAAAAGATAAAAATCCTTGATATCTATTTAAAAATGCAACACTTAAATATATTTTCTCTATTTTAAATCACAATCACCTGAAATCTTAAAACAATGTTTTGTTTTTAAAAAAAGTAATATTTCGAAACTATCAAGAAGCAATTTTACCTTTATTCATCTCTCATGACGTTTAAGAAACACATAATGTGTGTATTCTGTTTTCCGTTTCTACAGACTTCTTTCAATGGAAAGAAATAATTCAAAGTATAGGTTTTTTGAAGCATGAAACCCCTTTCCCAAAAGAATTTTCTAAGAAATAGTTTTTTTTCTCCGGAAAATGTATCTATTGTATTTTTGAACCATCAGAAATAAAATAACTTGTCAAAAGTCTTGCGGTAAAAATATGTTAGACTCTACTTTATACAAAGTATTAATACTTTCTTTTTCAATCAACTTTGAAAGAAATTCACATATATGAAAAAAAAGAAAGAAATGTTTTCTTATCGGAAAAAATAAGTGGAATGTAGTTCAAACTTAATGGCAGAATTTTATCACGGAAAGAGAAGGGCTTGTTATGACATTCCATCAAAAATAAAAGTTTACAATAAAATATACTATATTTTTATTAAAATGAACCGTTGCTTAGTTTTTTTTTGAATTAAGCTAAGTTTTTAGGAATTTCTGTTATATATTGCTTACAAATTGTTTTGTTTAACATTAAAAAGACTGAAATACCTATATTGCCCAAAAGCAGTCAAAATGACTGCATTGTGAAAGAATAATTAATGTATAAAGAAATTTGTTTAAAATTAATTTTTAATATTTTTGATATTATTTCTAGTTATATAACAATGTATTAGTAAATATTAGCAATAAAAAAATTATATGTTGTACAAAAAGTCGCAAAACTCAGTGTTAAACAAAACTCTACAAGAAATTGTGTCATCATTGCTTATCTAATTGAAATTAAAAAGCAGTCAAAATGACTTCCTTAGGCAATCTAGTGTTAAGGTACCTAAGTACCTTAAGAGGTAATCTATCTCTCAAATACTTTAAAATTGTTCAATTCAGAAATTTTTTATTTGGATTTATGTGTGTATTACAATAAAACATAATATGAATATGTTTTATTGTAAGACACACATAAATATTGTACGTATGTGTTACAATAAAGCATAATATTAATACAAAAGAAAATTTTTTTTTAATAGAAAATATGGGTGGGGCAATTAGTCAAATGAAAGACTTCAAATCTACTTATTTTCAAAATCACATTGCTTTGTTGATATTTATTATTTTTTCATTGTACTTGATTTATAATAGCTATAAAAACTCAACCTACGGAATGGATTACGCATTAGGCATAATATTATAATATTTAGATATTTCACAGCAAATATCGAAGCTTATTTGAGAAGAAAAAAAGCCAGAAATTGCGATGGCAATTATCAATGTAATAACAAAAATAATTGACTTTTGAAAATCATCAAAATTATGTTTTATATGAGGAAGAAAAAAAATTCAAAGGGTTTCAGAAAGATAAAAGTTCATAGTTTTATTTATACAAAAAAAAACAGAAAAATATTTTTTTAGTCAAAATCGGCTTAAAAAAGGTAATCGGGATACCTTAAATATGAGTAAAATTTATCCTTTGAAGAACGTATTACTTCTTCAAGAAAGTAATTACTTGCAAAGTAATTACTAGTCATGTATTAAGGTTTCGAATAGCACGACGGTTTATCGATTTATCATAAAAATTTGTCAATGATTCTACGATTTATCAATGTACATTAAAGTGTATTCTCTTAATGGTGATTTATTCATGTTCGATGAATAACGAATATGTTATATAACTGTACTCGTTCGTTGACCATTCGTTCCTTAATCTTACATATTATGCTTGTTAATGCTATAGACCTGTAGCTTGCTAATATTGATAACTCTTTGTCTTTCTTAGCAATTGATAATACATAGCTAGTTTTGATAAGTTTTGATATTTCTTATACTTTTTTATGTTCTAATGTTTTCGATGTTTTTAAAGCTCCAATGTTTTGAAATATTTATAATCTTTTAATGTTTTTTTGTTTCATGTTTAATGTTAAATTATGTTCGATGTTAAATTAAATGTTAAATTATGTTCGATGTTTATTCTCTCAGTATGCTTGAGTGTAGTCCCTGCCCGCTCCAGCGAATGATTTATCAAGTGCTGCTGCTAAAAATAAAAATAAAAATATTTAACTGTAACGATAAATAGAGAATACGGTAATATTGCGGTCGTATCGATAATACTAATTATCGAGAATAATTTCGCAAACCTCTTAAGACACGAGTTCTAAATAATGATAGAAACAAATTTTTTACTTAGAAATATGTAGTTTAGAATGGAATAAATTTCTAAATGCGGTGAAAATATTTTTTTTGAATAAGTGTCAATTAATTGAAGCAATTTATTATTTTTAATTATGGCATAAAACGATAAATTTTAATTTTTAGAAATTTTTCGCAATGTGTTGTATACATTTACAGTGTATACATTTATATAATACATATACATTTATGTAATACATATACATTTATATACATTTCATATATATTTGTGTACATTTATATAATACATATATTTCCTTCGCATTTTAGTCTCGAAACAAAAACTACTAGACTAAAAAAATAAAATATTTATAAGCCATTTTAATCATCCAAAAGGTTTCTTAAATCGAACTTTATCGAATTAGTTTATTTCTTAAGAAAAATTCACAAACTTCAAAATAAGAAAATAAATGACAAAAAACTTTTGAAAAGTCGCTTCGGTCGGATGTCTTATTTTTCTTATAGTTTTTCATCGTAATTAAATCTTTCGAAGATAAATCCAATTATATTATTACGTAGACAAAATTCTTTGTTAGGAGTACAACGAATAAAAAAAAAAGTATAATATTAGTTTTTAAGTCATAAAATAATAACAAATGCTTTCAATTTATCGGACACTGGGTCTCTGGATTGCTGGAAAAGTATGTTGGGAATGTTATTTTGTAATTATCCGGCATATTTCTTACATTTTCCCTTCAAAACAAAGGTATAATAGAAAGTATTAAGATTTTGTGAGCTGAGGCATTAATAAATGCTAATCCTCTTGATAACATATTAATTTAAATTTTAGCATGGTGCTGGTCGGATTGCGACAAGAGAGAATCTAATTAAATAATAAATCCTTTATCAGGTTTGATTAAAACTTTAACAGCGAGAGTAACGTAATGTAGATTGTGCTGCCTGTAGGTTTTATTTTAATAAAATTTATAGTTTTCAGTAAATAATCCCAAGAAATTGAAGGGTAAGATATTACTCAGTGTCATTTACTTCAAAGATATATGAATTGGAAATTATAGTAGACATGTTTCGAGCACTCAAAAACAGGCTCTTATTTTCAAGACTTGCCAGAGGTGAAGGAGAAGAAAAAAAAGGGATTTAAAATACAAATCGTAAAGTTGCCAACGAAAAATAGAGAAATAAAGGTGCGAAACAAAACTAGAAAAAACACAAAGCCGAGAGAGAGAATAAAAGGAAAAACAGAACAAGAAAATCTCAGTGACTGAAAGGAGCAAATAAAGGAAAAATGCATTTCCAAGCACAAATGAGAGGTGGTGAGGAACTAATGCCGTTAACAAGGGAATCAGCATTCATATGAATAAAACAAGATTCCAGGGCATCAAGATGAGCTGATTTGACAGGGCGGAAATAATTTCGGGATTGTCGTCATTAAACTTATACCCAAGATTCCAACTATGCGCAGCAATTGATGATTTCTCATATTCTTGATGAAGGACATATCTATCGTGTTCCTTAAGTCTTAATTTTAAAGCGCGCCTAGTTGATCAGATACAGCCACGGTTGCATTGACAAGGAATGTGGTAAATGCCCCAGAGATTAGCAAAACTAATAGGATCTTTAAGAGACTTAAGGAAAGTCTTAAGTAATTTATAGTTTTCGCTTAACTAAGAGTTGAACTTAGACTTTCAAAATACTTGTTTGTTCATTATGTTGTCCTTTTATCTTAAAAATTCTATTAATCCTATGGGATACGAAAACTGCCTTGATGATATCTAAGCTAGATATATATATGTTATGAAACAGGGGACCTCTACCTCCTGCTTGCTTCCTTCCCCAACCTCCACATTTGCTTTGCTGCTATCTTTGTTTCCCGTTAGCAAACAGAAACTGTTTTTTGAGAAAAGCAAAATTTATTCCATTTTAAAAAATTTTCAGTTGTTATATTGTTACCTTAGATGCATTAACAATTCCCTCTTTATATTTTGCATGTATTAAACGACCATTAACAAATTCGCTTGAGTTGTAGAAGTACTGTTCCAGTGATATTAACTGCGTTAAATAAATGTAAGGAAAAAATAACAACAAAAAATATCTTATTGTGTAGTTTTCAGGAGAATTCCTCCAGACATCAGTCTCGCGTCGTGGCGGGTACCATGGTAACGAACAAAAGTCACTTCGAATAGGGGTGTGGGGTGGATAGTTTAGTCTTGATCTTGGCATAGGTCAGCGTGAGTAAACCAATCGACACCTTCATTCTTCCATTGCAGCCCCATTAGAAATGTGTTCTCGTTTGTTACCATGGCAGCGCAGACAGCCCTAAACTTTCAGTCTGGAGAAGTGCCCTAGCTAGTTTTAAATTGACTTTCTTTTGGCGATAATATTGCTATAACTAAATCACATAGTAGTCAAGAAATAATTGAAATTTGCATTGCTACCGAGAAATGAGTTCCAGTAAAAATTTGAGAGCACTAGATAGCTGTAAAGTTCCCAGTTTAATTGAAAGATTTTATCGTAGCAAATGCGAAGGAGTGCTAATAAAAATGTAGTAAATAGTAATTACTAATTGCCTTTGAATATATATATTTCTATTCTTCACTTAAACATCAAATATAAAATTTTTTTAGGAAACATTAAATATTTTTAATAACATTCGCTTGCTGTGACTTTAACAATCATTTCTATTCCATCTTCTTACATTCTTCTTAATCAAATAAAATGTTATAGTTTGGGAAATTCTGATAAAGTTACCAAGAAAACCAATTTGTTTGCAGAATGCAGTTTTCCCGATTCTGAGACTTTATGGGAATGATCCGGAATTGCCAACAAATTCAATTTTTCTTGGAAAGATTAGACTGGATCAATTTTTTCTCACCTTAAAGCAATCCAATCGGATGCTATCAGGAAATGTGGAGTAAAACAAAGTTCAAGTCTTTCTTCTTTAGCTTGAAATTCATGTTCTCGAAGTCGTGAGTAGGTTCAAATTTTTGATTCCAAATTATTTTACCGCCGTTTCAAATTTTGAAGTATGTAAAATCTTTGATGGTGTCTAGGTTGACAAGTTCAGATGTTCTCATTTTTTTTGTTTGAAAATGGAAAACATAACAAACTAATCTTTATAGTGTGCCAACTAGAACTTTAATTCAGAAAATTGAGATATAGAAATATAATTCTATTAAAAATTTAAAAAAAAATGCAAATAATAAAAGAATTGGTATGATTATGCGGTTTTAAATAATATATATTTAGCAGGTTTTGTTTCTGATCTTTATGCATAGTTCAATTTTTAAGTTACTGTTCCAGAAATTACGTCAAATGAAGTAAATAATTTTAATTTTTAACATTTTAATTTTAATATTAATATTTTTAACTTATTTAATTTTTGAATGAAACAATCATTTGTATTAGCTTGCCGTGGTACAGTGTGTTTAGTAAATTCTTAAAGTAGTTTAAATATTTGGAAAAAAAATTATCCAGATGCAAATAAGAAGAAACTAATTGAAACAGTCTACTCATTTGATTGGTAAGGACATTCTAAGAATACAGGAATAATAACTTAATGCGAGAAACTATAAACTATTTTAGAAGTTTTTAGAGAATGATGCTTGTGTCAAATATGATTTATTTTGTTTGTTCGTTTTTATCTGTTTCTTAAAATTATTTTGAGACAGTTGAGTACAAACCTGCAACGAGTGTGATCAAATTGTAAAACCAAAACTGAATATTTCTTATTATCCGTTTTGTACGTAGAGTTTAAGAAATAATCATAATAGAATTTAAGCAAAATATTTTTGTGAAGCAAAATTTCCCTCAGGAAAAGGCAGAACTTAAAAAAAAAAAACGACTCAGGACATTGGCAAATCTTTCTGAAACAGAATGCGCCTAACATTTGAAGAACAATTTCTCAATAATTTTTACCTTTCTGTTATCAACAAACTTGCAACCGATAACTTCCAATTTAGTGATCGCATACTGTTACAGGTGTGTGTGTTACGGTAAAATATATATATTTTTTGCTTCAATTCATTGCAAATTAAAGTGAAGTCAACATTGCTTACTTGAACAAATGTGATTTAAGAACTTGCAGAATTGTAATAGTTATGGAATTTTCCTCTTCTTTATAGAATGGCATATATTTCTGAATCTATATAATTCGGAAAACAACAATAAGGAATCATTAGAATTACTGGAAATAGTATCATTTGTGTTGATTATGAATTTTTTTAATCGTTTTCTTGGTAAGTATTTTTTAATTTTGAATGAATAATTTCAACTAGAATTCAGCTATTCTGTTTTTAAGTTTCATATTGAAATTCGTATTGAGATCTTACAATCATAAAATTTTATTGTGTGGTAAATCATCTAACAGTAATGAAGAGATAATCCATGTATATATTATTTGAAAATAAAAATCTCAAATTGAGAATATTTCATTTGGAATTCTTCAGATTTATAAAGCAAGTAAGTGTCATGATTTTTGTAATAAAAAGTTTACTTGAAAATTTTTTTTTTACTAATTTGATGATAGTTTTCTACAGAAGGGTTTTCTACGGCTGATTAAGAACTTTAAGACTAGAAAAAAGAAACAATATGAAAGTTTTTTTATTTTAATATAAGGAAATTTTAGAACCTTTTTTTATCGCAAACATTCTTTATTTTGCGTTTTTTAGTTTATAAATAATGATTTTTTATTGAAATTTAAATTTTTTGATAAAAATTGTTGTCAAAACACGTTTTCTGCAAAATTAAATAGTATAACACTATGTGCTTCGGTATACTTCTTGCATGATTTTAATGTTTGTAGTAATATGATACAGAAAAGTATGGAATGTAAAATTTAAATAGACCTTTCACACTAGATCATTACATTTAGTAGAACAATTTCTCAGGCACTAGGTTTTAACTCCAATTACAAGATTTTTAACAAATATTTTCCAATGTGTTTTGCATGCTTCTTGTTTAAAAAATAGATATTCCATTTTGTTTTCACTTGCAAACAAGAAAATATCATAAATTTTTCTTTCTTAAATTTAATAAGCCACAGTAAAGAATGGACTACACGGGACTACACTACCACGCTACACTGAAGAAATCTCCAGTTCAACTGATGATCCTGTTGTCCTGCTAGGAGGAATTCGTTTCGAGTAACAACGCCCTCTATAGGTCGTCTCGTTCGCGTATTCGTTTTTTAATAATAACTCTGTTATCAATATTTTAAATAATTGCATCAGAAAAGTAAACTACAAGAAAGAAGTTAAAATTGAGTTGATATTTCAGCAACTTATTTCAGTGTTTTACAATTGAAATGAATTTAATGCCTCTAATTCTGTTCTAGCTTAAGATTTCATAAGACATAACATATTGTACCGAGCACAGGAGTTCGTGTGGATAGGAGATGAATAAAACAGTCCTTAAGACTCAAAAACTTTATTAATAGAATCTTCTAGAAAATACAGCAATTTCTGGTACTCGATTACAGCCCAAATATCAGTGCAGCACACAAAACACGGACTTCATAATCTCAGACAGGTCAATGAACTTACCAAAGACTCGCAGATCATAACAATATTGCAATCACAAACAGACTAATAAATAACTGACTTATAATAATAATTCTAATAATTCACTGCGCGGTACATTTCTATTTATAGAGACTTGGCGACGAAACTGCGGAACTTTCAACATGATTCTAGACAATTCACGTATAACTCCGTAACTATTAGTCCTGTCGCTTCGAAACTCAAATTTTACAGAACTATCATTTTGTCACCGAAATGGTCTCCAAGTATTGCCAAGTCACCAAAAGTATTGCCAAGACGGCAAAAAGGTCGCCAAACAGAGTTTTCTGTAAGAAATGCATTAGGCGTCATTTTCTCTCTAAATTACATTAGAATTACGTGAATTTCTTGCAAATTTTCTAGATAAACTGTTTATGTAGGAACCATGAGTTATTTAGTCTAATGACAAAAGATTGTTCACAAAATTATACGCATATTTACAAATTCGTATTAATATTAATTCCCTACAACTACAACTTATCATATTATAATATACTAGGAGGCTTCGCCCCCTGCTCGCTGGCGCTCGTCAACCCCTGGAACTGCTTTCGCAGTTCATTTCGGATTGCTTCGCAATCCGATGCTCGCTTTGCTCGCTCATTGGATACGTTCTTAACGTCTAGCTTTTGTATACTTTTTTGAACACTGAAGTTCCGAAAACTTTTCACTGTAGAAAATTCTAAACCTGTGCATTTCAATATTAATTTGAAATTGCAAACAGTTCACATATTTTTCTTAATCACACTATTCTAAATTTCAGTTGTTGAGAAAAGTAACTGTTGTAAGTTTCGTTTTAAAGTCTTTCCCACCAGAGGGCTAAAACCATGTGTTGTAAAACAATATGAAATAGTGCTGAACGACGGATGAAAAGCATCGGCTTCGATGAAGATAATTTTGTGAGAATCTTTTTGATAATTCGGTGAGAATTCACCCGATTAGACATATGATACTCACGCGTGCTCTTGCGCGCCAAAGCCAATGAATTAAAACGTATCAGCGTTTTATATAATATAGATCAGCCATATGATGCTCACTCCGTGCTCTTGCACTAAGAGCCTCACTTTCAGTGGGCAAATTAAACTTTTTCCATCTCTTAAAAAGTGCAACTCCAGCGAGGCTAGTCCTCACCATCTACTTGATTGCCTGGGTTTCATCATGGAAGAGGTTCTTGAGAGACCTCTCCTTTTCCTCGATTTTTTGAAGACTCACGGCCTCATGGAGCAGGTATAGCTCCGCTATCCCAGCTGGGATTGGAAACAACAACAACGTGCTCTTGCGCGCCGAAGCCTATAAATTAAAACGTATTAGCGTTTTATATAATGTAGATTAGCCATATGATGCTCACTACGTGCTCTTGCGCGCCGAAGACTATCAATTAAAAATGAAAACAGTAGCTAACGCGAGAAAAGAAATATCATCGGTTTTATTGATGCATGCGTACGTATTAGCGTTTTATATAATAAGATTTTGATTCATTAAATATATAACATGCATTCCAATAAATTGTTTTTTCAAATACCTTTTACATAATTTAAAGAAGTTTAATGTAGATTAAAATCTTTAACTATATCGAAAAATACCTTTGACGTGTTTTTCAAACTTGTTTTTCTCTAAACTTTTGACATGCTGCGATTATCATATTTACTTCAAAATTTCTTCGAAAACATTTCTCAGAAAAATATTTTTGCACTCTTGGTGAGCATAATAAGTTGCTCACGTCCCTTAATTACGTTCTGCTTACAAGCAGGATATCTGTTATTATGAGTAAAAAGAAAGCAAAACAATTTTAGTTGAAAAATCCCAATACAATAATCGTCGGTATAAAATGGAAAATTGCGTCTCGTTTTTAAAAAGTCGAAAATATATCGAGTATATTATTCATTTTTTACGGCACGCAAGCTGTAGATTTAAATAAGGTCACAAAATTTAAATAGTTTAAAGTCACAAAACCTAAAAATCGACCAGTTTAACTTTTATATTGTTTAAAAGCTTTGTGTAAATAATATATATAATAATTATTTTCCGAAATAATGAAGGGAGTCGAATGTACTTTATATAAAAAGTTATTATTATTATTTTTTTCTAATTTTTTTTTAATGACGGGCACTTGGGATGTTTTGTCCCGTTGACCTTTCAGTGCCAGAATTACTACTCTCTTCTTGTTACCCAGTGGACACCTGTGGCGAAGCCATGGCGGTGGAGCAGCGTCGCCCATGTCACACAACCAAAAACCCATTTATATTGCGGGTCACAATCACACAAAGGAGAAAGGACGTAGAACACAGAGAGAAAGAAACCTCCATGCCCTGAGCGGGATTCGAATCCGCAACCATCGGCTCCGCAGTCAAGCACGCTAACCACTCGGCCATCTGGTCGGCAAATAGAAAAAAATGCATTACGCCTAAAATATTCTTAATCTAATGATCCGATTTCCACGAACTAAATCGCAGTCGAAGTGGTTCCAAAGACTAAGGATGCAATTGATGATTATTTTTCGTTGACTACATTTTATTTTTTTTATTTTATTTCATAACCGTCATTTTACAGCCGACCCATTTTTTGGGGTTTACGGCTACTAATGTTCAGCTTGTAGTCTTGTAATTTTGAACCCAATCCAGAAAACAAGGCGAACTCCTGGATCAAGTATTGTTAACTAAATTGAATGACATTATAAAACTATTGTTCTATGTTTCATTGCATAACAACAATACAGAAAATTAAGTGAAACTGTATCATCGAATTATTCAACTACCATCCAAATCTTCTCCATAATAAAAAATGAAAAACGACGCAAGATGAAAACAGAAAATATAAAATATTATGTTATACAGAATAAAAACCAATGCAGAATAATATTACGGCGAAAGCTAGATAATATAAGTTTGCATAGAATCTATTATTATATAATGCAGAGCACTCAGTGACCTTTTGTATCTTTCTAACATTAGAGCATTGCAAGATAGCGTTAGAATTTACTGATATCTAATATTACTTAGGGCAGCACTTCCGGCATCTTCTGAGGCGAAGAACGAGTGTTTAGTGCCTGACACTAAAAAAGAAAAAAAAGAAAAAATTTCATCTTTCCCCTCAGTAGGAGCACAAATAATGCTCATGTAATGTGGTTTAGTTTTTATACGTACTTTACACATTCACTTATTGATGGGCACAAAATCTATTATCCTATCTCTCACTTTCGCATTTACAATAAAGCCCGTACCTAATTGATGCTGCTTTTCTTGGCAGCTATAATGTATACTACATGTTTTCTATCTAGTGTACTATTCCCTAGGCATCTGAACTTTTGTATTGCTGGGATATCTAACCTATATTGCGCTGACTCATCTGCTGAATTTTTTAATACCCCATTTTTGTAAAATGTAAGTACATTCTAGGTTCTTTTTCTCAGTTAAATTTTTGTTCCGTGTCGTCTGGTTGAGATTAATCAAATTTTTACTGTTTGAGGTATTTCTGAACATTTGTTTTTTTTTTACAGGGTGACGTTGTTTGCCTCTTACCCAATCCCTCAACCTGGAGAATCAGGATGACATTCCTCATCTGATGTCTCACTAATGATCTGCCTGGCTTGAGAGAACCTACCAGTAGCTAAGCTAGCTCAATGGATCCTAAGAACATGCAAGACCACCCACTACGTCAAGGTGGTAACAACGATCGGGGATTTCAGCGGTGGCTCAAGGGATAGAGCATCCGCCTCCCAATGATGTAACACAGGTTTGAACCCCAGTAGTATATAGCCATTATTTTTAATTTGGAATGCCTCCATCGTATCAGAAAGACATAAAAATTGATGTTACCTAGACACGCTTGAGTGAAGTATTAAGTAAAATGGAGAGCGGAAGCGTTGAGGAATTCACATAGTGGGCAATAGTTCAGTGAATATCAAAGAAAGAAAAAAAATTTAGTTAAACCGTAGTCTTTAGAGATAAATCTGTAATTTCCTTGACATCCAGGAAGTCCCATGACTGTCCAGTGGTCTTGCCATTCGTGGGTGGTTGACGTCCAGTTATAGACTTAAACACGTATATTATTCTTCAAACTTGATGAATGACTTTCTTGAGACTCACTGATGCACTTTAATCACATACATTTTGGCTATTACTGTATGTTTACCGAGTCTACTTTTTTACTTAAAACCCTCTCGACCTTTCTAGTTGATGTAACCTTGCAAAATAACTTTTATTTTCGTAGGTGACTCTCTTGAGTTGTTCCTCCTGTGTCATTGTTAATGCAATTGAATTTTTCTAAAAACTGTGTTTCGTTGTCAATTGGAAGTATCATACAATGGCATTGATGATATTTTTCCATGTATTTGACTTATCAGTGTCTCTTTCATTATTACTTGAATAATTATTACCTTAACTCTTTTAACAAGTAAATTACTGTTTTGCTAACATACAGTAATATAACATGTATGCAAATCGGGTTTTTCTAATTACGTCAATATTATATCTCACACATATAAGTTTCTATTTTGCTAATTACAGAAATAATTTATTGAATATTTTAGATATTATGAGATAAATGTCTTCTTTATGGGGGCTTATTAGCGTTGTAAAACAAGTTGAGTTACTCATAACTATATTCGTGAATATTTAAAATTGGTAGATGATACTTTCTTTCCTCCAAGCCCTGAGCATGTACCTAGGTTATACAAAACCCTTAACCATAAAGCTCAGAACTTGACCACTAAACCAGCTCCACCACAGCCAAAGAACGGGCCCAGTCAGCTGTATTTATTTTGAAATTTTGATATTTTTTACCCTACGTACTGAGTGTATCTCTGGGTAGAGCAGCTAATGATGACGTAGCTCACCCTGAAAGGCGGGGAATAAGAACTAGTAAGGCTGCCAACCGGGTTGCCCCACAATTCAGCCTAAGGACTGGTGTAAAATATCCTCAGTGGTAGACGGACCATGGGTTAGAATCCCCTTGCCTTCGGGCTAACCATAGGAGGTTTTCTTATGTTGCTATCCTTGTAACACAAATGTGGTTACATCAAAAAGTCTTCCACGAAGGTTAGTTTGTCCTCATGCTTGATCCACGAATTCCAGTTTCTTCTAATTTGGGTTCAAAATTACAATAAGGCTACGGAGTTGGACCACTGATAGCCGCAAACTTTGAATGGGGTCTACAATTCAACGCATGTTATAAAATAAAAATGAAAGAAATAGCGTGATTTATAATATAATCTATAGTAATTTTTTTCCGGTCATGATCCATTTAGATCTAAATTTTCATATCTATTCGTGTAATGGAAGGAAAGAGGTCTCGCTTACCGTTATTTTTATTTCAACATTGTTTTGATAGCAAAAAGCATTTTGGCAATTCAATTGTAGTAAGTTAAATTCACTCATTTGTTCCTGCACAAAATTTAATAATTCTTTTATAAAAAGACATACTTATAATTTTCTAAGAAATTAGAATATTCACGTTTCCATTAAAAAAAGAAAAGAAAATTAAGTTTATAGTGATTTTAATTCAAAATTAACGCGGATTATTTCTCGTATAAATTATTTTATTGAAAAACTATAAAAAATATAATAATTTTGATTACCCCTTTCAACTTATACAGCTATTTTAGGTTATCAACACTTAAATCTCCAAAACTAACAAAGAATCGATTTGCATAGCGAAAAAAAGATTAATTAATGCCATGGAAAAGGATTAGAGATTAGCATTTCACGAATGTTGTTATTGGCGAGAAAAATTAATTAAGGCAGCATAATATTTTTAATCTTTTCTTCCACTTTTCACCCGTAGAATAATTAATCAACCTCTTGATAAGATATAAAGTAAAAGATTATCTTTTTCAACTTAGGTGGTGTATGTTAATTTCCTTAAGTCATTGCAAATCCAAAAGAATCAGTTGTTGAATATATAAACTTAAAATACAACAGTAATTTAAAAATTGTTTAAAATTTGATTTTAGGACGTTTTACGAAATTACTTTGACAAATAAAATAAAAGAGGATATCAGAGTTCGAGTGTCCTTAACTGGAAGCTTTAGCTTTAAATGCCTCTAGCTTTAAATGCACTATTTTGCTGAAAATAATGGACAAATAAGTTTGAGTCCATGAAACTTTTGTTAAAAGTGTAAAGTGTACGAGCATGAAATTTTTTCTCTTACTAGTTCCCTAGTCTTTTGAGACGAGTTGGTTTAATCACTCCTTTTGAACGGTCAAAATAAGTACGATTCTCTTGAGGCCGAAATTTCCATTTTTGAACCTTGGATTCCAATCGCAAATGGTTTTTTAAGCAATAGTACCCTCTTCAGATTTATCAAAAGCGAAATGAAGGAGGTGTTAGAAATGCTCAACTCATCTTTCTAAGCTCATCATGTAGTTTTAATGATCTGAAAGTTAACATAAATTCACTCGGGGAAAAAAAAAAGATTTCAGTAAAACAAAAAGAAATTTTTTTCGAATGATCAAAAGTATTTTAATTTTATGAGAGTCCAACATGCTAAAATTTAAAAAAAATAAAATAAAAAAAGATCGGGAACGTAGCTTGCCAATCAAATACTTGTATTAACTTTGAAATGGGCAAATAGCCTAGATATTTAATAACTGAGCAAATGAAAACTTTTATGATTTTCCACCTTATCGAAAATCAATATCAATGAATAACAATATAATTTTAAGAGGCCGAGCAATGTTACGTTGGGTTAACTTTTCAAACATTAAAAAATTAAATTTCAAACGCTTTTCATTTTTACCAAACTATGGCATTTCTTAACCAGCATAGACGGCGCTCGTTAAAAGGGGATAAAACTTAACCAAAAAGTTAAGAATAACTGTCAGCAAGAATAATTGTGGAGAATAACTGACAAAGCAGACATAAAGTTTTATTATTCGATGATATACGTTATTATCACAGTTTGTGAAAAATTGACTTTGTATGTCTAATTTAGTACAAAAATTATTGCATAAAAATGAATCTCTAAGGATTGGATTCAATTTTTAATCTGAACGTCTTCCAGATTAGCGAATGTTGAAGACAAAAATAGTTAGATTGAAAATAGAATACAAAAATGCATGTAGTAAAACACATAAAAGCGAAAAGAAAATTTGGTGAAAACGAAATGTAAAATTTTAAAAATAGTTGTTCTTAATTTTAGTTATAAGTTTTAAGGGAACAATTCAGGATTTTTCGAATACTTGATTTTCTGCTCTGTAGAAGCAGATAAAAGAAACAACATCCCTAGATAAACGATCATAAAATCTGGAATAACTTAAATCTATAAAAGATTTTTCATGTCATGCTCAACCAAATTCTTCCAAACAAATTTTTAATTGCAAAGCAGAAATGTATTTAATTTGATATTAAAGCATACGAAATATTTTTGGTTTCAAAGTAGGATAATTTTTATTCGTATATTAAGACAACCAAACAATATTGTTTAGATGGTTTTTCCGTATTTCCTCAAAAATCAATTGCAGGTTTGAGTAATTGAGAATCACTGATATTTTAAAATGGTTATTTCTATGGAAAAGATCTTCATGGGTTATAATATCATGTATTTTATGAAATACAGTTTAGTGATTGATAACAGTTGTTGTATTGAGGTCAGGAAAAACATTCTATAAATATTTCAGAAATGATATTCATTTTGATAAATTTGTTCGAGTAGTTTTATTGAGATCCAAATAACGTTTTAAATTTTATAATGTTGCCGTGCTCCCAAACGCTCGTATGTTAAAATTTCAGTTTTTTTTTATTTGCCCAATAGACAGCAGGAAGAGTATTGCACAATTCTGTTAAAGATCTAATATCAATGGAAAATGACCGTTTTGAAGTAATTTAAGTAGCTGACAAAACCTCGTATGACGTGATAGTAGAAGTTGTGTTTCTTGAAAAGTTTTGTTTTGATTTCTTTAACGACAGGCACTGATTTTTTGTTCATTTGTCTTGAAAGATGGTAGAAACATTGCTCTTTTACGCGTTACCCGGCGGGCACCTGTGTCGAGCAACATTATCCACTCCACAGTGCCACATAACAACGTTAATTGAATAACCACATTTACCCATCACAGGAAAACACAGAGAGAAATATCCATGATTTGAGCGGGATACGAATCCTCGAACATTGGCTTCACAGTTAAGTACGCTAAGTGGCATCTCTTAAAAAGTAACGATTTATGAAAAGTTACAAGATTTTAGAAGCACAGCAATGATAAGTGTTCCAGTAATGATTCTTCAGTGTGAAGAATTTATATAAATCGGTCATTTCAATCGATTCATTTCGGTTCCAAAAAAATATTTATATTTATATAAAAATGTTAGCAATTAATTTATTTCCGTCGTATTTATTCGGAAAAACAGGAAACCTTCACCACGCGAAATTTTAAAATGGAGGTGTTTCAGTTGAAAATAGCCTGAGTTAGTATCAGTTCAAAAATTGAAATTACTGTTTTAAGAAAAATGTTTAGGAAATTTATACTACAAAATCAGCTTTCCTATTTCATAATTTCAGTAACTTTAACACTTTTTTGTTTAAAATTGTATATTCTTGAATAGTATTGCATTCGATGAATATCTTCTTAACATGGTTTTTCTGAATTATTTCACCAAGGAAAATTATAAAAAAGCTACAGTTTAAGTGCCTTTGACATAAATCAAAGTTGTTGTTTTAAACTATATATGCCCTCTTGCTGTGAAGAATCGTCTAGGCTTTAGAACGTACAAATAATTTAATTATTTAAAAGCTATGAAATTTTTTTAAAAATCACCGTTTGGCAACATTTTTTATTAATTAATTTATTTATTATTTTTTTACTGAAAGAAAATTATCAAAATCAATGCCACATGGCCGTTTTCTGTTGATTTTTATTAGCTCAGATAACGCATCATTGGAATATATTTTATAAATAATAAACAATAGATCACAAATGCTTTTCAATTTCGCAAAACTGGGGCTTTTTTCTCCGCATTGACGTTTTGCGCTATTTTCAGAATAAACATAGAAGGAGCTAGCTAAAGATTGGCTAAATTTGACCTTAAATTCATGAGTAACTGTTAGACAGCAGTAATGAAGTAGCAGTTATAAAAATAGCGTATAATTCGCAAGAGCCGCGATGGGTCAGGGGATAGAGCGTTCGCCTTCCAATGAGGTGAACCGATTTCGAATTCCAGTCATGACTGGTCGATACGAATTCTGAATCCGGCTTGCTCCGACCACAATGCTGACGTGAAATATCCTCAGTGGTAGACGGATCATGAGTTTGAGTCCCCTTGCCGTCAGGCTAACCATGGGAGATTCTCGTGGTTTTCTTCTCCATGTAATGCAAATGCTGGTTAGTTCCATCAAAAACTCCTCCAAGATGGCAAATTTGATCCAGTGCTTGATCCAGGAGGTCCCTTGTCTTCTGGATCGGGTGCAAAATTATAAGAATACGGAGTTGGACATCCCAGTCGTAAAGTCGTAAACCCAAAATTGGGTCGGCTGTTCAAAGACAGTTATAAAATAAAATATTATTCGCAAAAAACCATGAGATTCGCAAAATTTCATGAGACGATTGAATCTTCGAAAAGTAGCACTAGATAGCATGAAACTTTAATTGTACATAACATCAAATATTTTATTTCTTTTCACTCTTTATTACTTTGCTTCTCAAATAATATTTTTATTATATTTTAAGAAACTATAGATTTAAACTCAGAAAGCAGTAGTTAATAAATGGGAAGTGTTTGACTTTTTCGGCGTCTTGACTTCTAGCTAAATAAAATTTTCTGTTATTTTTTTCTGAAGTTTTAAATTGAGTTTATTCACGCAACTTTTAAGTGGCTTTCTGGTCTTTCAAAAGAATTTAAATTTCTCTACTCGAAGAGTTGAATAGCTCTTAAGACTTTTTCTGAATTTCTTTTTCTGAATTTGAATTTCTTTCCAAAACACAAATGCTAATTTTATCAAAGGGAAATTGAGTATGAGAGGAAACTCTCCAGAAATAAATAAATAAAATAATATATATATATATATATATATATATATATATATATACAGTAGAGTCCCGATTATCCGAGTTAATGTGGACCACGACTAACTCGGATAACTGAAAAACTCGGTTAAAACGAAGAGTATAAAAAAGGAAAGAAAAAGAGTTGGTATAGATGTAATATATTTAAGAAATATAAAATTTATACCAGTATACCACATATAATTCCTATTATTATTAAAAAGCTTACTTGAAAAAATTTAAAAAGTATACTTTTCGAGAATTAAAGAGTTTTTACTTAAAAAAAGTCCTTAATCGTTTTTTGTTTTAGATAACTTTGGTGCTTTTCTGCAGCAATGTTTCGCCATTTTTTAGGGATAACAGGAAGGCTGGTGTCGCCTCTTTTTGTTGTTCTATGTATTCAGTAGCATTTTCGACAGCTTTAAGTTCATCTGTGTGAGAGATTTTTATATGTTGATTTTCATCGTCACTGTCTTCATCATCTTCGCTGGGTTCATTTTCATTATTGACGATATTAACGATCATTTCATGGGATCAAGTCGTTAGATTTTGTTTTCCCGAGTGCTTGGAAGATAAAATTCAGATTTATTTTTCGGCGGTATTTTTAAAAATAAAAAATAAACTTGAAAAAAAAAAATCCTTAAAATATTTGATAGCTCGGTTAAAGCGGAAACTCGGATAACCGGGGCTCGGATTATCGGGACTCTACTGTATATATATATATATATATATATATATATATATATATATATATATATATATATATATATATATATATATATATATATATATATATATATATTGCTGCACTAAAAATACTGTCTGATTAAAGTCCTAGTAATAATGAATATATGCATGAAAGTGTAATGAAAAATTTCATAACGTGATTATTAAAAGTAGCTAAAAAGCGCTTATTGTATACACAACTTTTCGAAAACAATTTCCTGAAGAAATATATCGAGACTTGTTGGGAAAAAAAAATGTGTTGCTCGTTGCCTTCGTAGTCCTTTATCGTACTTTTCCCACTCATATCATTTCGAATTGCTTTTTTTTTTTTTTTTTTTTAAATTTTAGATTGATTTTTCCAAGAGAATAACAGCATGCACGAGTATATGATTGGAATGCAGGATGATTGCATATGATTGGAAAGACTACACTTAACATGCATTTTCGGAAACCTTATCAAAAATGAAAACAAGAAAAAGTATTTAACTCTAAGGGTTTCAAAGTAATATTTAAACAAAGAAAAAAAAAAGTCATGAAAATCTGACAAATCGCAGTACAGGAAGCCTTATGTAACGAACAACAAAACAAGTTTGGAAACAGAGAGGAGTTAAACGATGAGAAAAAACACAATTTCCAAAGTAGGTTTTGATGCTTATTATATTCGTCTTCCACTGCTGTTACTAATCTTTTGATGGCATACATTTCTTGTTTAAGTATTAATTTGCACCCTCCTCCCATTGTGTATTCCTTTTTCATAATCTTATTTTATTTTTAGAAGGATTATAAAATATTTTCGCATTAAGAGCGATCTTTATAGAATTCGTTATTGGATTCTGTATAGACTTTTTGTTTACGCTTATAGCACTTTGAACTAACCACTTGCGGTAACCATCTGGTTCGGCTACCCTCCGATCCTACAGCATTGTCCTTCACTTACTTAAATTCACAGTTTTGTGGCTTTACTTTGAACTTGCGCATTAGTGTTTTAAGTGCATTAGAGCGAATTAGTTGCCAGTTGACGCAAACTCACCACTTCATGTAATATTCATATAATCTTCCAAATGCACGAACTCATAACTTCCAGATTTAATAGCACAAGACTTGGAATCAGCTATAATCAGCTGGAATCAAATATTTCATAGAAATAAGAGGTTTACTTAGAATTACTGTCAATTGGGTTAACTGCCACGATAATTACTAAACATCTAAATTGAATTATTTAAAAAAAAATGTATCCTTGAAATTTTTTAAGGAACATATGATTCAAGTTTGAGACTCCTAATTAAGTTGGAAAGTGTTATTTCGCCTTACGTCAGAGAGGGTAACAACCCCTAATTACACGGATAATTGCAAAATATCAAAATGAACCTGCTTTAGTTTTTCAATTTATCTGAAAAGGAAAACTTTGTTGAAATTTCAGACGCCTATCTTGTTAAAGACGCATATTGTTAATTAAGCGAATTACCTCAATGATTAACAGAATAGCAAAATGAAATATTTTTTAAAAGTTTTTTTTCTCTACCTGACAAGAAACACATTGTTCAAAGTTGGAGACTTTCATCTTATTTAAGACGTGTTATTAAGTATAACTGTCAATTTGGCTAATTACTTCGATAATTATAAAATATGGAAATATAACTTTTTTAGTTTTTCTATTTATCTCTTAATGAGTAGGTGTTCCAAATTTAAGCTTTCTGATTTCACAAGAAGTGCAAGAATTAGTGATGACAAAATGAGGGCTTTGCCTTTTATGTATACAAACTAGCTGGATACCAGTTCTTCGTACGGGATGAAAAAAAGATAATAACTTATAAATCAGTACGGAACAACATTACGAAATCATGCAAAAACCTGAAAGACCATTACAATTAATCAAGCTAAATTATGGTGAGTACAAATAAGTTTTAACCGTTTTCTATAAAAAATTAGCAGTTTATTGTAAAAAAACGGTATATAATATTTTATTCAAAGTATTCTTCATTACTTGAAACTATTTCCTCCCATCTTTTTGGGAGCATTCGGATGCCACGTCGGAAGAATTCTTCATCTTTCGAGGATATCCACGAATCGAGCCATTCCTTGGTTTCTTCAAATGATGTAAACTTCTGCTCAGACAGACCAAGTGTCATCGACCGGAATAGGTGATAATCTGAAGGGGGAATGTTCGGTGAATACGGTGGACGGGGTAGGACTTCTCATTGAAGTGTTTTCAAATAGCAAAATCACTGCCGGGATAGCCTGGTTGGTAGGGCACTGGACCCATGCGCAAGAGATCATAGTGTGACGATTTTTTTATGTTTCTTCTGAACAAATTAGTACAATTTCTTCAGTACAGTTTTGCTTTTTCGTAGATAACTTATTATTTTTAAATTTCAAATACCGTTGTCTTTATATTATTTCTAGTTTTATAGACAAACTTAAAGCAAAACTATAAAAAAAAAAAATAAACACGTGGTTTCAGATGACTTTTGGAATACTAATTTTCTGGCGTCACCAGCCTGTGCTACCACTTGCGAGTTGATCATTGTGTTTATTTGATATTAGAGCTCACAATAAAACTTCTTTTAACGAGAGCTTTAAAGTAGAAAACATCTCTGATGTTATCTTTAAGATATAAACAGTATCGTATACTGGTTAATTTTTATGAATGGCTAATTCACATGTAAACAGTGGAATACCTGCAGGTAACGTAGTGTAGGTATGTCGATCCTGATTGGTTGTTGAAACGTGGCATTTGTTCATGATAGCAATTGTTTTTTTTAAATTCTATTTCGGATAAGCCAAGCCCGCCAAGTATCAATTCTCCTAAGCGACAGAATTCTTTCACAAAATTCTTTACAAAATTTTAATTCTTTCACTATGTATTTCTTAACAAAAAAGCAGGCACGAAGCCATATAGAACCTAAACAAACTAATTATGCATCGAAATTGCCAGGTACAAAAAACAAAAATATATCACGGTTACAATGAAATATAAAAACAAATAATCTAAGTTAAGTAAAAGACGTAGATAAGAAAGAATTATATTTCAGTTTTTTCGATGTGTGATACAGCACTGTATTTAATTAACTTCACTTTAACTAAATACAGCGTACATTCTAATTTATGTTTGGAAACTTAGCTCAACTTTGATACACCATTTTGCTTATAAACGCTCAGCTGGAGCTGACGTCATAGATCACGTATGTGGGTATTCGTGATCTTCTTCTTGAAGTGCAAGTATCCAATTGGAATCAATGAAAAAATTCCATTTTTCCTTCGTCTCTCCTGAATGATCAAATTTGAACTTTTGAGCGAATTTTAAATTCGAAAACTAAATTGTTCCATTCATTTGCTATCCAAATTTCAAAACGCTAAAATAAACGGTTCTGGAGTCATAAACGGGGCAGACTCATGTACACGCGCGAACACTCATATAAAACCTTCATTTTTTTTATTATAGACTATATTTTATAATTATAGACTATCTATACCAAAATTTTAATAACACAATTGTGGTTATTTGAATCTATTAGATTTTCTCGTTGCCATTAGAGCTTCCGTCGCATATATATTTTTTAAAAATTATTATTCAATTTTTGATTACTACAGAAACTTGTTAAATATTTTTTCAGAAGGAGTTTTAATTTAGTGCTTGCGTGAAAAGTTAACTCATTATATTGCTTTTTTTTCCTTATTTCAGACTGTTATTTCGCATTTATAATTATCACACAAAACACAAATTTATTATGCTGTTACACAAGTTACTATTACACAAGCTAACTCTTTATATTGCTTTCGGGGTTTAAACTGCTATTTAGCATTCATAATTATTACAAAATTTATATTAAAATGTATTATATTGTTACACATAATTTATTAAAATATGAATGTAATTTATTCAAAATTTAATTGTTAAGCAGTAACTATGCATCTTAATCATAAAATGATGCATATTTTCATAAATTGCATCATTACTTTATAAAATGATAAGGGAATTATTAAGTAGGGGAGAGTCGGGTACCCCCGACCACAGTCAATTTCATATGTATAGAATATTTTTTCAAGTCAATGGGCCATATCGGACATTAATTGTTATATTAAAAAAAGATTATTTTCAAAGTTTCAAGTATTTATGCAGCTGTTAACATGGTAAACAATAGTTTTGAAAATATGTTGAATACAGTAGTCATGAAATTAAGAAAAATTGGGTGAATGTTTCGATTAAACTTCATTTTAATACTAAAAAAATAATTTTTTCTAAACATACAGCATTAAAGTATGTAGTCTTAAGTTTAATTTGCACGAAGAAAGAAGCTTATATTTGAAAAATTGTTCGAGTAATTACAAATTTACAAAAAAATTGGATTTTGGGTAGCCCCGCTCACATGAATGTCATGTATCACCGCCCAATTTTATTTCGTCGATAAATGTACAGTTGCAAAGATTATTATTTTATTCCTTCAAATTTGAATGTTATATGCATTTTTAACAACAAATATTGCTGTTATTAAATGATTGTTATTAAATGATAGAATTCACTAAAAGTATATAAATATGCAATAAATAAAGCAATTTTGTGATAAAAATGATAAACGAGGTTTATCTATTGTCAATACATTGGTCACTTTAAACACCTGAAAAAACAGTCAAAAAACATAATTTTTGTAACTGGGCGGGGCTACCCGACACATTTTGAAAAGAGTTGAAAAACATGTCAAATTCCTGTCAAATTATTCTTTTTTTGGTTTATTCTTTTTGCTTTATTTAATTAGATGGTAAAACAATAGAAACATACAAAAATATTGATTATTACTCAATATTATACAGAAATATAAGCAATACTCCTTAAGTGGGCGGGACTACCCGACTCTCCCCTAATTACCGTTTATTGATTGTAAAGAATTAACCAAACACTTTATCATAAAATGCTGCCTATTTTCCTAAAATAGTGTGAATACTTTATAACATAATAAAAGAATAATATTTCTTGTTCTAAGTCTAAAATTTTGAATGACAGTCGAAACCAAATATGAAATAATAACAGGAAATAATATTAAGAAGGTCAGAAATCGGAAAAGTGGTCCAGAAGTCCGAATCTGTGGAAAAATAAGATTCAGAGAAATGTTTATTCAGAGAAAGTACGTTTGTGTGATGGATTTCGTAATTAAAAATGCAGTCTGCACTAATTAATTAGCATATTTGAGGTCACCCCTTTGAACCTTTAAGATTCAGCTGAATGTTAATGAATGAATTGTATGTTAAAATCCGATCATTAGATAAAAAGTTATTTCGTGTGGTCCTTTTTTTATTTTGTGTACTGTACTTTAAATTAGTTGCGAAATAAGGGATAATTTTTAATGAATGCAAAGACTAATTTTGTAATTTTAATACTTTACGTTTTAAAACTATGCTAGTTTGGGAAACTTTGACAAAAGTATTCTACAATTAATTTTATGCATCCATTTTGTTCTACAAACAGTATATGAATTATTTATCTCATATAGATCCATTCTTTATTCTTCAACATTCGAGAAGTCATCATTTGCATTTGGTAGAGAGTTCTTGAAAGTTTGAAGAATTTCATGAGAATTATTCTTGCGTGATCTTTATAACTTTCGTTGTAATAAACTTCATTTGGAGTATACTTACAATATCCTGCGAATATTTTAACAAAATTTATTGTTAATAATTCTATAATATTTCTAACATATTTCGAAAGGATATTATAATTACCATTCTTAGCAAATCTTACATTTAGCCAAGATGGCTCAGGGGATAGAGCGTTCGCCTTCTAATAAGGTGAACCGGGGTTCGATCCCGGCGATGGCTGATCAATACAAATTCTGCATCCGGCTTACACTGACCACAGCGCTGTCGTGAAGTATTTTCAGTGGTAGACGGATCATGGCTTAGAGTCCCCTTGCCGTCAGGCTAACCGTGGGAGGTTCTCGCGGTCTTCCTCTCCATGTAACGTAAATGCGGGTTAGTTCGATCAAAAAAATCCTCCACGAAGGCAAATTTCTCCTAATATCCAGGAATTCCCTTTTCTTCTGGATTAGATTAAAAATTACAAGGCTGCAGAGTTAAACATTAGTTGTCGTAAACATTGAGTCGATTGTTCAACAACCGTTATAAAATTATAAAAAAATAAAAATCTTACATTTAATATTGTATAGTTTAAAAACATAATTTGGCACATCTGCAGTATATATATATATATATATATATATATATATATATATATATATATATATATATATATATATATATATATATATATATATATATATATATATATATATATATATATATATATATATATATATATATATATATATATATATATATATATATATATATATATATATATATATATATAATATATATATATATAACTCGAATATTACTATAACTCGATTTTTTTATGAGGTCCCGACCCTTTTATCTTCAATTTCATGTTAATTATTCTCAATTACTCGAATTTTACTCCCTTTAACTCGATTTTTTTTGGATCTTTTAAAGCAAGAAAAAAAAACCTAGGAAGATCCTGGGTTTCTAACTGGGTTCTTACTAGGTGATCCTATTAAGAAACCTGGGATCTTGTCCCTTCCTTTGCAACACACACACAATGTCTTTCGCACTCTTCATGGAGAAGCTAAAGCTGTCCCTCTTGAAGTATGTGAACTGTGGTTAAATGAAACGTTACCAAATTTACTTCAAGGATACAGTGAAAATGATGTTTTCAATATTGATGAAATGGGTTTGTTTTTTAAATGTCTTCCAAATAAGACTATGATGCTTAAGGATGAAAACTGCTCAGGGGGTAAATTGGGCAAGGAACGTTTGACTGTCCTAGTTGGAAGAAATGCGTCTGGGACAGAGAAATTGACCTTACTTGTTATCGGAAAATACCGACATCCCCGATGTTTCAAGAATGTAAAAACGTATCCTTTGGATTACAAGTCTAACAAAAAGTTTTCGATGGCGTCCGTTTTATTTGAAGACTATGTAAGAAGATTGGATCGGAAATTCTTCGCTAAAAAAGGAAAAGTGATACTCTTTATGGATAAATGCACAGCGCATAGTGATCTACCAAATTTGAAAGTAGTAAACTTGCAGTTTCTCCCGCCAAACACAACAGCAAAGTTGCAGCCGATGGACCAGGGTATCATAAAGTGCTTCAAACAGTCTTATCGTAAATGGCTTGTCAGAAAAATGATCTTAAATATTGTAAGCATTTAGAAGATTTGTAATTAATAAGCATTAATTAAAAATCCGGCAATATTTTGAAAGTCCAAAACCGAAACTAACGGTAAGTCGAACTTCCGATATGTCGAAGTTTTTCGTGAGTCCTATCAGATTCGAGTTATATATATATATATATATATATATATATATATATATATATATATATATATATATATATATATATATATATATATATATATATATATATATATATATATATTTTATATACATATATATATATATTATATATATATTATATACATATATATATACATATTATATATATATTATATATATATTATATATATATTATATATATATATATATATATATATATATATATATATATATATATATATATATATATATATATATATATATATATATATATATATATATATATATATATATATATATATATATCTATATATATATCTATATATATATATATATATATATATATATATATATATATATATATATATATATACCCTACTTCTATTTTATTTCAAAGAACAATAGAACGAATGGAATCCCTTAAATTGAAATAAGTTTGACGATGAAAGCTAGCTTCTTTAAATGATCCGTGGACTTTAATAATCGTTTAAATAATCCATCAAATGCACCGAAAACGATTACTTAATTTTAATTATTTCATTCTATTTTTTAATTGTTATTTTCAATGCTAACAACTTCATTCATTTTCTGAAATTTAAATTCAATTTGAAAAAACTTTGTATATTCCTATTCTAAATATAAAAGCATATACAAGATAAGCAAAGATTGAAATTTTAGGTATGAGTGATTTTAAAAGTATTGGAAATGATCCAGAATCTTTATTCGATGGAGGGAAAAAAATATGGAAAGTACTTTTGTAAATTTTAAACGCAGTTTCCATTCTTAGCAAAAATATGGCTCCATCCTATGAAATGTATAGAATAAATAGTATTTTTATTATGCAATATTTATTCATTGATTGATGGCCATATTTGTAGCAGACAGCGAACGGTATAAAAGAAAACACGGAATCTTCTTCTCCGTAATCGCCATCACGCACGTTGCCATTCCGTTGATTTGAATTTCAAATGTTTATAGTACTGAAACCATTTCGAAATGACAGTTTTTGCATGGCAAAATATTTATTTGATAGTTTACTTTCTCTGGGGGACACTCAATAAAAAACCAATAAGTAGAGTTGAACATAAAATAAAGTAATATTCTAAAAAGGACATGGGTTTTCTTAGAAAGAGAGCAGTAAAAAATGAACTTCGAACCGTAATTTTTAAGCTTTATGATCAAAAGGCAATTATTAGGAAGTACTGAAAATTTTAAAATAAAGTATTAAAGCAATAAAATATTTATATAAAAACTAAAACGTTGATTTTTTATTTCGTTTAGGTCATAATTTAATGTATTGATTGTTCAACATCAGGCAAGTTAGTGTGATTTCATTATTTATTATACTTTAGAGCTGCATTTTCAGAAATTTTGGAGGGTGATGAATCGAAGGATCGTTTAAATGTACTCCAATCATAATACTCAATACACTGATTGAATGTGTACGGACACACTGTTGAATCTGACATTTTGTGAAAGCTTCAATAAATTTTTATGGTATCATCGTTACCGTCATTACCGTTTTTATGGTATCACTGCTATAGTATCACCTTACAAAGTACCGTTATTATGGTATAACGAACAAATTTTTATGAGCATTAAAACTAATGGGCTGTAAGCGACAGTCAGCAGCTAATTGTTAATTATTACGCTGTGCAACATGAACAACATCTTTTTGACGAAAATATGTGTTATTGTTTTTTTTTTTGGCAAGAACTAATGAATCTGCAATCTAAGAGATTTTTTTTCTCCATTTTTTACCAAAATCCACGATTTGCCCAGGGGAATTTAAGTGCTTTTACAACACACAATAATAACTTACAGGCAAAAGAAAAAAAGTTCTTATTAACAGTAGGGCCATTGTTAACTTGGCAATCATAATCGCAATCTTGGTGATAGTTTTAGAGTCCTTATGTATTTTCCCGAAGATAACCCCCTCACCCAACTATGACCAAGCATTTAGTCCCATTTTTAGGGCTTTATCTCTTTAATGGCCTTGGTAGGAATACCACGCAATTTTGCAGGTGAAGTGGACAGTACTTGAGGTGGCACATGCGCTCTCCAAACTTCTACGCCACCACCGAGAGGACTTTCAGTCACGACAGTTGTTCGTTTTGTCGGCTATCAGGTTCGAACGCGCTATTCGCAGCTCTCTGACCAATGGTGTGCTAGAAAGCAATATCCGGTCATTTATTAAAAGTGTGACAGCTTTTTTTCTACAAAAACGGTACATGATGGATGATTTTGGCTTTGATACAAGAATCATAAATCGTTCGTCTAGACAGAAGCTCATAGTTTCATTTAAAGAGCAAAAAATTCAAATTCGCAAAATTTATTAATCAAATTTCTCCGAAGACAATATTGGGACCAAGGGCGCTGGCAGCGGGGTGCAAGGGGGTGCACTTGCACCCCCCTGGTTATTTTTTTTTAAAAACAATTAAAGAGATACAGAAAAATTTTGTTATAAAATTTTTTTATTAAACCTATTTTTATGGAAAAACAAATAATTAAGTAATTATTGATACATAACAATTAAAAATTTTTTAATCAAACAAGAATTGTAATCGTCTTGTTTGCTGTCCAAATCTGTTTTTAACTTTTTCAATGAATTCTGAGTCATCTTTGATTCTTTTCTTATGCACACTGAGCATTCACAAACTTGGCAGATATCTGAGCTATATTTTTAAATTTCATTTAATAAAATGTAAATAATATTATATTTTCTATTAGTTATTCAGTTTAACAAAGGTGTATAACACAAGCTGACTTCTCGCAACCGTAAAACTTCATCAACACAATAAATACCAATGTTAAGCGTGCTCAAACACGTTAGTATACGAAACTACTGTTTGTAGTTATTAGTGCTTCAAAGTCAGTAGCTATGCCAGCGCGATCGCCTCTGGGCAAAATTTGTAAGTACAAGAAATTCGTACTTTTTTTTAAATATCTTGCTAACAATGAAGATATGTATCTTGAAAAAATGAACAGATGAAAGTATATGTAATAACAAAACAAAATGTAATAGCAGAATATTTTAATTTTTTTTCGGGGGGAGGGGAGGGTAGTTTGTTAGAGGGTTGCACCCCCTTTTATATTATTTTGCCGGCGCCCTTGATTGGGACATGCACGCTTTATACTAGATCGGTACGCAAAGGGTAGTAGTTACCACCCGGTCTCCGCACCGCGTTCTTCAACCACCCAACCATGCGTGGAACTCTGAAACCACTGACCTAACTAACATTATGGCTTAACTATAGAAAGGAAAATCTGATCGATGGAGACTACAACGGAAGACAAAATCGTGAATGGTGAAAATTATTCTATCAGTAGCGATTGTACAGAAAAAAAAATTAGTCTTGATAGATATATGTATTTGACAATAAAATTGCTTTAGTCATCAGGAGTTAAAAATAACATTATATATAGTAACGAGTTGTCCAAAAATATCACAAGTGCGATGTGTTGCATTAAATCAATGTATAGGAGAATAGTTTCTGAAACAATGAAGTTTATAAATAGTTGGTACTAGTCGTTCTAATTAGTCAGCAACCTCAATTTTTTCTTTCTTTTGTTTTTGTATGTTAGTTCCAGTTTCTCGTGCGTGCGAGGAAGGTGCTCGAAACATTAATCGAAAATAAGGTATGAAAAGCACAATAATAAAATATGTATACATTTCAATCTAAATTTCAAATAATTTCTCGTTCTAGTTCTAATTCAGCTATCAAAATGCTTACAATGAAATTTAATATTTAAAGATAGTAATTTAATTCTAGCAATTAAAGATAGTAATTAAATTTAATCTTTAAGTTTTTGCCCCTTAAAACGCAAAGATAACAGTTACTGATTAAGGGTGAAAAAAGTCTTAGATTCCATACACCCAGCATAGTATAGCGGTTTCAGAAAGATTATAGCCTCTAAGAAGAGTGAGCACTGGTTAATATAAACGAGAAATACAATAAATACAATCTTACTCTCTTTCTCCCTCTGCGCAGTTTATGTTCGTTAAGTGGGACTACTAAATTTATCTTGATTAAGAAGTTTAAGTTAAAATTTCTAATAATTTATAACTTTGAAATTACTTCAAAATTGATAAAATAAATTTTATGTATTGTTTTTTAATGTTAAAAGCTATCTGTCAAAAAATAATAATTAAAAAATAATCAACTCACTTACGATACGAGTACCTTCACGTCCAGTTTATTTCTTTGTCATAAGTGCATATAAATGCACTTTTAGTAAGGCAGCAGCGTCGGCGCATTAGTCTTACATTTATTCAATTAACCTATAATTTCTTTTACAAATTGTAATTATTGTGTATATACAGTGAGACCTGTTTTTGTGCGGTCCTTTTTTATGCGATTCTGTTTTTGTGCGATTGGTTTTATGCGATTTTATTTTTGTGCGATTTTTTTTGTGCGAATTATTTTTATGCGGTATATGAACCTTAACGGCGTTAGCACCAGTTTAATGTTTCCTATCAATGTGCATATGCATGTTGTGGACGAACTCTGATTACGTGGTCTCCTTGACAACGATGTCTCCTTGACAACGATGTCAACGGAAATCATTGATGATGGTGGATATTGCCCAGATCAAGTATTTAATGCAGATGAGACTGGGTTATTCTGGAAAAAGATGCCCAGCCGAACATTCATTGCGAAATCGGAGAAAATTGCAAGTGGTTTTAAAGCGGCAAAGGATCGAATCACACTTCTTCTTTGCAGCAATGCCTCTGGTGCAAAGATGTTAACACCACTTATTATAAATAAAGCTTTACACCCACGCGCTCTAAAAGGCGTAAATTTATCAGAATATCCAGTAGGGGAGAGTGGGGTCAATTGTAACAGGGTACGATTGTAACAGAGCAAAAATTTCGAGTGTCGGGTTTTAGATTTGGTTCTTATGTGGCGCACAAGGTGTATTTAATAAATCTACATGTACACCCCTGCTGGCAACCATTTCTAGGTACTTTTGAAAGAGTTACATCACAAAAGATATTTTCACGCTACGCAAGTAATTTTTTTGGTATTAGAATATTATATTGCAACAAAGTAATTTTGTTTAAATAAATAAAAATTATTAACCGAATATGTAAGTGGACACCTTAATTAACATTTCAGAAAAAAAAGATTAGTTTAGTTAATTAACTAGCATTGTTTTTAACAAATGAAGCTGAAATGGCGTCTTGGGGACAATTGTAACAATAAGTAAAGGGACGATTGTAACAGCTGAAAATAAATAATCTTATGCTTACAAACAATTACTTAACTCTTTAAGAACCACCAATAGTTTCCTATATCATTTATATTATGTTGCATGTGCATTATTTTATTTGTCACCTTTCACAGCATAAATTAAAATTTTTAACCCCTTAAAGTTAAAAGTTTAACCCTTTAGGTCTTTGCTCATTATTATTTTTACTCCTAAAATATCACTACTATTTTGATCAATAAAAAAATATATCACAACTATGATAATATGTATAATTAACTATGTTTTAGTTGAATTTATGAACTGTTACAATTGACCCCGTAGGTGGGGACAATTGTAACAAGTGCACGACTGTCGAAAATTGTTAATTACTAATATAATAACATTTAAAATAAGGTATTTATTTTTTTTTCTAGTAGAGAATAGTCTACTTTACTCGTCTGTCAATTAATACTGATAATAAATTGGATTTTTTGTTAGTTAAAAATAGTTAAGTAAAAAATGTTACAATTGACCCCACTCTCCCCTACACTTCATGGCCAATAAAAAAGCATGGGTCACATCAGCTGTATTTGCAACATGGTTCAACGATTCTTTTGTACCAGAAGTTGAAAAATACATGAAAGAGATGGGTCTTCCGTTTAAAGCATTGCTAATTGTAGATAATGCACCCGGTCATCCCTGTATAGGACATCCTAATGTACAAATAGTGTTTTTACCACCAAATACGACTAGCCTTATACAACCACTGGATCAGGGCATAATCGCAAATTTTAAGAAACATTATATCAAATTAACTTTCAGTTACATTTTGAAAAAGCTGGAGAGCGATAAACTAAACCTGACTGAAGTTTGGAAAGAATTCTCAATTTTAGACTGCATACACCATATTATTGCAGCAATTGGGCAAATCAAACAACACACATTAAATTCGTGCTGGAAAGCGATCTGGCCTGAATGTGTAATTAATCGAAACGTCACCGAAAACGCGTCAACGTTATTATCTGAAATTAGTGCGCTCGCACATAACATCGGCGGAGAAGGCTTTGATTCTTTCGGCGTTAATGACTTGGACGAGATGATTGAGGACCAAACTGTGGACGATAGTGACATTATCAATAGTTTGATAGATTATGAAAATGGACAAGAAGAACCGGAATCTATTACAGCAGATAAAATATATGCAGGGATCCAGATTTCGAAAAAATTGGAAACGCATTTTCTTAAAATAGATAAAAATGTGGAAAGACGCTTAAAATTCCAAAAAGAACTGAGATCATGCATGTCTCGCTATCGTGACGTTTACATGCAATTGACCAGTCGACCGTCGTCACAAAAACTGATCACTGACTTTATGGTACCAAAAAACAAATCAATTGAAACCCTATCTTCAAGCGACGACAGCGATTTTCAACCAATTCATTACAAGAAGATGCGCGTTTTGGATTACGACGAGTAGCGGCAAACTATTTAAAGTATAGTTTGAAAACTTCTCCATGTATATGTACAATGAAGAATTAAATATTTTTAAAATTTCTTTAGGTCTAATTTAATTATTTAATTTTATTGAAAGCATTCTCTCATCTATTTCATAAATCATTGATGTATTTTCTGAGTCCGACTTTTTTTATGCGGTTCCTATCAACCGCATAAAAAAAGTTTTTGGTGATATATCGTACAAACTTGTTTATTACATGTCAGAATTTATAAAATTTTCGAATTTTTTTTTGTGCGATTTCTTTTATGCGGTCCCTATCTACCGCACAAAAAAAGGTTTTACTGTATATATATATATGTGTGTGTGTGTGTGTCATTCTTAAGCAACATATTTACTTATTAATAAATAAAATAGCTGTTTGTTATTTAGGCTATATTATCAGCACGAAGTCAACTCAAGAGTCATTAATCCTTTCTTTGCCAAAGGAAACCTTTCGCAGTTTATGAAGCTCAGCTTTCGTAAATTTTCGAGAACTCAGTTTTCGTCCTTTAATTAGGATTTAAAATTTTCTCAAGCAACGAGAGTTATTTCAATGTAAGTTTTAAGCAGAAAGAGAAATACGGTATTTTGTTAAGAGAAATAATAAAGTAAATATGTCGGTTTTCTTATATATTTTATGCAAGTTTTAATATATGTAATTAAACTTTCTTCATTATTCTATGTAAGTTCTACTATATGTAATTGAACTTTCTCTGTTATTCTATGTAAGTTTTAATTTCTAAGAGTAATGAGGTATGTTTTATTAAAGTTTCATAAAGTAAGCATTTTCGATTTCGTATGTATTCTATGTAAGTTTTAAACTATGTAATTAAACTTTATGCATTATTTTGTTTATATAGTAGTCTTTAAGTGTAATACGCTGTGCTTAATAAAATTTTTATAAGGTTAACATCTTGGTTTTTGCAAAATTGAAAAAGTAAAGGAATTTTAGTTTTAGAACTATTCATAATAGAACCGTATTTTTCTTTAAAGTTGGTGATTCATACCATTAAGGGACATCAGATTGAAAAACGATTTTACTACCTTCTAGTTAGAATAATTGTATGCCTGGAAATTTTCTGTAAATAACATTTATTCAGTAAATATTTACATTTTTTAAATATATTTCATGAAGTGAAATATTCTCCAACTTTCTACCATATTCTAAATCGTAAGTTTAATAGTGTTTTTAAAACTTACAAAAGCTGAAAGTAAAAATATTTTTATTACTAACTTTAAATCTTTAAAAGAGGTTTAAAAGTTCAAATATTATCTTACGAATTAAAATAAACAAAAATATTCAAAAATATTAAATATTTGTTGATTAAGTAAAGAAATTCTAGACAAAATCTCAGTAGTTTAGCATGAAGTAATATTTTTTTTTCTGTCTGAAGTGAACCCTTAAAATGTAAAAGGCCCTGCTCTTATGTTTGGTTTAAAAAATTATACTCTTTGTTTTCGAATTTCAAAAGAACATACTAAATATTGCTAAATAACTTCGTTTTCGAAGTTTACAGAACAAAATATTTACAAGTGAAGCTAACAAACGAATTACACAGGGGGAATTTTTTTTTTCATTTTTTGTTGCATGAGATTTTTTAATGAATCTTGGATATTTACTTGTCACAGATTTCAAATATGCAACCAGTTTCTCTCTTAAAGCAATAGTTTTTTTAAATGAAATTTTTAGTCTATTTTTAATCAAAATGTACAAATATAGAAAAGTTATTTGAAACAGGGGCTCACGTAAATGTTTCAAAAAGTTTCTAAGGAAGTTAAAGCACAGAATCGGAATTAAAATTGTATAAGAACCAATGCTCCGAAATCTCCTTCATATGCCGCTGGGTCTCTTCCCGATTATGAGCTGTTTCTTCGTGTGCTTCTGAACAGATTATAATAGGTTTTACTTTTTTCTAAACTCTTAAACTATTGATGAACAATAATAATGAGTTAGTAACTAATTTTTTAAAGTTTGAAATTCCGCATGTCATTAAATGTCTACGATCGGAATCTATAATTTTTTCTTATTCGAGTTAATTTAAGTCAATTTTTAGATCATAAGAATGGAATGTTAAATAGAGAAATTTTTGACACCTCCTCTTTTTAACTTTCAGACAAAATTTTAAATCCATAAAAATGCTAGTGGCATTTGTGCTGTGTATGTAAAGAATGCTTTAGTTCAAAGAATACTTGCTTGATGCAATAGTACACTTGCTTGGTGTTAAATAGCAGCAAGCAGTGCGCATGCGTTGTTATTGCATGCGTTGCTATGGTGACGGCTGCTGTTTAATAAATTTTAGAATTCTTTTTTTATTAAGTTCATTACGCATTGAAATTTTTGGTGAGTTCACTCTCGAATTGGATATTTGGAACTCGAGAAGACGAGCACTGACACACAGACACATGACATCAGCTCCAGCTGATTGGGTATACTATAGCCTACGTCACAGGTTGTGTTATTCCTACTAAATTTAACCCATGAACGGCATTTTCTGCGAGCCTAACTTCAAGCCACAAATAAACAAACGAAGTGTTTGATCGTTTAAATAGCTGCTCGAAAGATTTTATTGCATTATAAAGAAAAGTAATTGATATTCGATTTTTGATTAATAATTGATTTATGTGGATAGTGGCATAGAATTTAGCATTGCGTCATGGTAAATGTTATTCCTACTAAGTGGAAGTAGTTGTGTTTTGTTTATATTATACCCAATTGTTTATAAACAAGATGGCGTGTTAAAGTCGAGCTATATATCTCCACATAAGTTATTATTTTAATTAACGTAAGTTAATTAAATACAAGGTCATATCGCATATCGGATTCATTAAAAAATAACTTTGTCTCGTCTACGTCTTTTATTATATAGGACTTATTACTTGTTTATGTATTTTATGGTAAACATGAAATATATTTTTGTTTTGTGTACCTGGCAACTTCGATGCATAATTAGTTTGTTTGCAGTTTAGTTTATTATTAGTTGCAGCTACATGGCTTCATGCTTGTCTTTGTGTTAAGTAAGAAATATATAGTGAAAAAATTTAAATATTTGTGAAAAAAAATATAGAATATGTCACTTAAAAGAATTGATGCTTGATGGGCTTACTCGAAATAGAGTGGAAAGAACAATTGCTAATGTAAACAAATGCCGTGTTTAACAATCATATTGGAACGAGATATCCAAACTACGTCACTTGCAAATATCCCATTGTGGGACAAGAGAAATCCTATAAAATACTACTAAAGTTGTCAATGAAGATAATTTCATTCCTTAAAAGATATTTGTATTAGCTTTTTTTACTTAAGAATCAGAAATCTAGTCTACAATTCACTTGGTATACCAAGTTTAAAGATCGGGATTTTAACCTCAATGACGCACCTCGTTCGGGTCGTTCTTTTGAATTCAGTGCAGAACTAATTTTTGCTCGAAAATTTGCGCTAGACGACATAGAAACGGACAGTGAAATTGAAATGTTTCCTAACTTTAAACTTTATAAAAAATGGCTACGAGACTTGGGACACAAAAAGCTTTTAAATAATTTACCGATTTCTGAACGAGCAATACTTAGAAAAATTTGTGGAAATTATACATATTAACGTGCAAAAAACTAATCATACAGAATATAAATTAAAATAATATTTATTATAAACTTATATGAATTGCAGTTAAATAATTTAAAGATAAAACAAAAATAAAATTTTATTAAAAATGCTAGTAGTAACATAAGAAAAATGCTTCAGTAGAAAAGAAAATTATTCGATTCGATAAGTTCCAATAATAAATGTACATTGAAAGAAAGAAATAAAGTTTATCGAGTTTTTTCGAAGGAAAGATATGCAAATTATTGATTTATTAAAGGATGAAAAAATTGGAATTCCAAGTATGGAGGAATAGGAAGTTTTTTCGATTATAAAACTATGAAGTGCCAAGAAAGAATACTTAAAAATAATAAATAAAAGGTATTCATGTGGAGGAATAAAAGGAGGTAAAATTTGAAAATGAATCGTGAGCTTAGATAAATACTATTTGATAGTTGCCTGAAGAATTGAAATATGAAAAAACTTGAAAGAAGATATAATTTCATAACTCTGAGAGTAAAAATCAAAGAAAACTTTATCTTTTGGTTCTGTTTACAATGGTTTATAAATATTCAAAGTGTTGGGGTTTAGAATAAGTATTTGTAATATTGCCGCTTGCTTACCAAAATTTTACTTTTCCTTACAATAATAGTAAACCCTAAATTATCATGCAAAAATTCGGCAAAAATTCCGAAAGGGATATTTTTGATTTTACTACTTAATTAATAGCTAGAATTAATTAATTAGCATATTTAAAGTCATCCCACGATCCATTAAGATTGACACTTAGTACGTTAAAATCCGACCATTAGAACGAAAGTTTTTCATGTTGATACCTTTTTGATTTTGCAACTTTAACTCCTTACAACTTCTTTAACTTCTTCAACTGCAACTTAAACTTTTTTGTTTAAAACAGAAATTAAACTCGAAATATTAATTAAAGTCTTCCTAAGAACCATTACGATTGACACGTAATACGTGAAAATCCGATTATTGGAACAAAAGTTATTCAGGGTGATTAAGGGTGAAAGAAAATAAATGGACCACCCTTAATAACTTTTGATCTAATGATTGGATATTCACGTTTAAGGTCTCAAACTTAATGGCTGGAGGGGGTGACCTCAAATATGCTAACTAACAAGTTCAGACGATATTTTAAAACATGAAATCAGACACAAAAACGTACTTTCTCTGAATAAACATACCTTTTGTTTCGATGAGCTGAGATTTCTGATCCTCAAAATATAGGAGATAGCCGTTAATACTTCTGAACTAATGTAGTGATCTAAGAAATGTTTGCACACCATTATAAAGAAAATGCTTATTTAAAAATAGTTCCACGTGAGAAATAATTGATTAAAATTTTTCATTTTTTTTATTATCATTTTATTATTTATTTTATATTGAGTAAAAATAATTTATCGTAGTTTTACAGCAATTTAATCTAAGAAGTTTTAAATGACAAAATCCGAACTTTCAAGGTAGATTATAGTTCCTGAGATATGAAAATTAAAAAATACGACTTCTTTGAGATGGCGAATATGCAAAATAAATTAAATTAACATTGAAGTGGTTCAGATTTTTTACCACTCTTCTTATCAAAGTATTGGGACCCAGTTTCTCTCAGATTGCAAGTAATATTTTGAGGGTCCAAAATTCGAATACTCAGAAGAAATAAATTTTTACAGAGAAAGTATACGTTTTTGTGTCTGATTTTATAAGTTAAAATATCATCTCAATTTGCATATTTAAAGTTAGGCTCTCGAACTATCAAGATTGAATCATATTTAAAATTGAGTCAGGGAACTGAAGTGCTTTTTCACATAGATAATTTTATATAGATGATAGATAGATAGGTGATATTTTGGTATTTGCATGTTATTTGAATATCCAAAGATTTTCTCCTATTAAAGTTAAGGCTTTGACGTGAACTTTTTTTTAAATCCAAGTATACTTATGTGCATGTTCAGAAAGTTGTTAAATTTATACAGAATGTTAAATCTGTGCCTTCGTTAATTTTTATTTTATTTTTTTCTTCAGTATTGCACACAAGTTACCACAGAAAATATTCGCATGTTTTATAGTATGCAATTGAATGCACAGATTTCTATTAGCGATGAAGATAATCATTATACAAAATTCTTTTAAAAGTATTCAAAAATAAAAAGATTTTTTTAAAAAGTTTGTGTTTAAAACTGTTTTTTGAAAATTTAATACTGATTTTGTACGAAATCTGCATGTAAAGCAACCAAAAAATTTTATGTTTTACTTTTATCAATGAAAATTGTTCTAAAGGTACTGGGATATAATAATACTTATGAATACGTATGCATTTCTTACAGATTTTCTATCTTTAAAGAATTTAAATATTTTTTTAATTTAATTTTTTTCAAGGAACTAATATACATATTATATTTTTTCATAAAGAAAAAAAAACACATACATTTAAAGAATTATGTTTGTGAATTTATTGTTAAGATTTCTATCCAACTTAAACAGAGTAGTTTGTTTCAAAAGACTCTAAACAACTGAAATTCTCTTTGTTGTTTCAAACAATTAACAATGAATAAAAATTTTAAAGAAACTAAACAATGCAAAAAATATATATAAGACGCGCAATAATGAAAGAATTCACTTTCTAAAAAGCTATTGAGTGAGTTAAGCAATTTTTATTCACCTTCTCTTTTGAGATTCACGCTTTAATTGATTATGGCGAGAATTTTCTCGAGATTTTTCAGGTATATTCGTAAAAAACTGTAAGTAACATCTATTTTGTTCATTCAATTTAGTCAACTACAAGATAAAACAAAAAATTATGTACATTATTTTAAGCATAAATCTGCACTCACTATACGTCAGTTTCAAACATAAGTCTTAATAAAAAATATATTTCAATAATTGAAATAAATTGACATATCATGTAACGTTTTTATGTATATATATTCTTTCACACTTTCTCTGTTTCTTTTTCTAACTTAAGCATCTCCCATCGCCATTAATATTTTCATCACAGCTCTGCAAATTTTTTAAACTAATTTAAACTTTTTATTTTGGTAGAAATTTATTTAAAAGTATTGTTCATTTAGATGTTGATATATTAATATGTTATTTTTTAAAATTTATGTGTAAGTACTGTGTAATAACTAATTGTAAATATGATTATTTTTGTTAGAAGCATTCCCTAAAAATTAAAAATGAATATCGATATCTTTAAGCCATTTAAATATCTATTGCTATTGCGGTTCAGCAGAAAAAAATTGTTAGAGCAAAAGGAATTTATTTTAAAATAATAATAACTGAAATTTCATTTAATAACAAGAAATTGAATGGTGTTCCTAAAAAAGGAGCAAGAAAAAATAGTATTGGCGGAGAAGAGGAGCCAGAGATTTGTTGTAGAATTGGAAGTGCACGCATAGCTCTTTCTGAGTTGTGTTGTTTTGATAAGGATGGAGAGAAAAACTTTGATGGAAAAAAAAATTGTGATTTTGGTGACGAGAAGCAGACAAAATTTGTTTACAGAATTGGAAGTGCACACATAGCTCCATCTAATATGCATTGTTCGAACATGGATGAAATAAAAAGTTTTTGTGGGAGAAAAGGCAGGGATTTTGGCGACGAGGTGGAGTCAAAGCTTTTTTACAGAATTGGAAGTGCTGGTATAGCTCATTCCAAAATGTATTGTGCGAATATTTTTTTAATTTTTTTTTATTTCCAATGAGCTGCACAATCGGTCTTGCCGATGAGCAGACCTAGTGCGTTCTCCAGAGGTGGTATCCACTCTTTCAGGACCACCAGAATGGGTGAGATACCGTTGGTCATGTTAATTTGGACGTCTAGTTTCTGCCACACTAGATGGCAGCACCGAGAATGACGGAAATGCCAAGAGCCAATAAGGCACTCCAGGGATCTTTTACATGGCGCATAATCATACGACATGGTCGCTGAGGATTTTCTGCATACCAAAAATCCGGTGTCTGGGCCGGGGATCGAACCCGCAGACTTGGGCTCAGAGGGCCGACGACAAACCAACTGCACCACCCAGCCGCATTGTGCGAAAATTGATGGAGGAAAAAAAATTGATGCAGCCAAAGATAGAGATTCCGGTGAAGAGGAGGAGCCAAAGTTTTCTAATCGAATTAAAAGTGCTGGATCCTTCAAGGATGTATTGTTCGATGGTGTGATCTTGAAAAGAAGAAAAATAAAAGCTGACAGGAAAATGACTTAGACTGACATTAAAAATGACTGGTATTAAAAATGACTTTGACACAAAAAATGACTTTCTAATTTTTGTGCCAAAGTACCTTTGTAATTTTTTTAGTGTCTTTGTAATTTTGAGTGTTTTTTTTTTTTTTTTTGCTAAAAAAAAAATTTTTCCAAAAAAAAAAGAGAAAGAAAAAGAAAGAAACCCATGATGCCCATTGAGTGTAATAATATTATTTTATGCAACATGCTATTCTCAGCCGAATAGCTTTCTGGCAACTATTTCGCTTGAAGACTCTCGTAAAGCTCCCACAAAACAACACCTCTGCTGACCTCACCTCCGCGTGATATCGCCCGGACAACGGTTAATCCGGCTAACGAGGTTAGCGGGCGTTGGAGCACAAGTAATATCCTAAATAATTCTACTGTTCTGCCATTTGATATTTTCAAATCAACAACTAAATACTAAAATAAGGAATGATCAAATTGAGGAAAGGAACGTAAATAAATCACATTTAGAAGCAAAGCGGTTTGAGAAACTTTCACACGAGTGTAAAATCAATCTTTTAGAGTGAAAATTAACTAATCATTAATTTTCGCATTTAGAAAAGTATCGGTGATTTTCACCAATACCGATTTACGACTTGGTAATGGATTGCTTATGACTTGCTTATGCTCAAGAAGGAGGAAATTTCGGAATTAAGACTTCATGTTTAAAACAAATAACCGTGCCCTAAAAAAGACAGGAAAATAGGTTAAAGCTCAAAAACAATAATGAAACTTAAGTAAGAGCGGGAATCATCGGACATATAAATCAATAGAAACTGCAGGTGGAATTTTCACGACTGTGTGAATTCTAGATCCGTTCAATTTGATCTAATGTTGAGTCACCGGCACTAGATTTTAATTTTGTAAGTATTTTTAAAAATAAAAGTTTTAAAACTCAAGCTTTGAAGTTATTTGAAAATATGTATTCTAGCTCTTTTAAAAAATAATTATTTTTAGTGTTCGCTTCTTTTTGTGCAATATATAACGGAAGTAACGATTTAATAATTCAGTTGTATTTTAAAATTTGCATTCAACTTGAATTTTAAATATGAAAGCTTTTAAAATAAATATATTAAAAAGATATTTTCTAATATTAATTCATGATTAAATTAAATATACTTGTATAGGTTTTAAAAGGAGTTTTTTTCCATACAAAACGAGGATATGGTATACTTTGTACTACGTAGACTGAATCGAAAGGGAGTATTAATTGAAAATAAAGTAAAGGATTGGACATACTATAGTTTCGTTTTTCGAAACAGGAACACTGAGGAAAGTTATTGTTAGACACTGATGGAGGTTTTAATTTAGAAAACTGAAACTCTAGTTTGACTATATCTGTACTTAACATGTATTGAATTTACATGTTTTGAATTTTTTTGGCTTCAAGGTTCAATTTTCTTTAATCTCTTAGTAAGTTAACAGAAGTACCAGAAGTTATTTAACCCTAGATTTTATCTTGAATTTACATCTCCCTTATTTATGTAGAATTATAGTCTAATAATGAGATGAACGTTATCATCTTTTACGGTCTTAATTAAGGACGAGCGGTAACATAAAGTTTAGCATTCGTTCACCACAATTTTTAGAAGTTAAAGTAAATAAATTAAGATATATGGTTAATTTTTGTTGAAGAAATGTTACCATTAATGAGTGAAAAAAGAATTAGTTCATTAAGAAAGACTTACGATTGCTATAACATTTAAGTAAAATGGTAGCAACTAGTTTTGTGGCGTAGCGTAACTACCACTATTAACTACCACACTTCAATTCTCCAAGAATAAGTTTTTTTAAGCTTAATTTTCTATAAAAAATACTAAATACTTATCCATTTCGAGGATTGTAAAAAATATAGAAACCATCATCGATTCCAGTGAAGGTGGAATGTTGGTAACCGTACTTGAGTTAGCTGTGCACCATCGATAACGAATTTTAAGAAGAAATTCTATTAAATTATCATTTCTCATGATTTAATTGGGAATAAAAGAAGTTTTAAGAAAACAAATTATAAAAATTTTATTATTTGCTTGAAGTTTAATATTTTTGTTTTGTGTACCTGGCAACTTCGATGCATAATTAGTTACTTAATGCTCTACATGGCTTCATGCTCCTCTTTGTGTTAAGTAAGAAATATTACGAAGTAAAATATACTGTAAGTTAGAAATAATTGTTAAGTAAGAAATAATTGTTAAGTAAGAAATATTTAGTGAAAGAATTGAAATCTTTGTGGAAGAAAGTAGAATGTAGCATTTAAGAGAATTGATGCTTGACGACCTTTTCAAATAGCATGGAAAGAACAGTTGCTAACGTAAGCAAATGCCACGTTTCAACATCCAATCAGGATCGAGATACCCACATTACGTCACTTGCATTTATGCCATAAAAAATTCCTTTATCCAAAGATTTTTTTTTCGAATGGCAGGCACTGAACTTTATTCGTTTCGCCTTAGAAGATGCCAGAGTTGTTACTCACTTCGCGTTACCCAGTGGGTACCTGTGAGCCAAAGTCACGGATGCGAGTAACATTGCCTACGCCTTACTGCCACAAGTCCGTTCATAGGGTGGGCCACATTCACTCATCACAGAGGACAACACAAGAGAGAGAAACATCCATGCCCAGAGCGGGATTCGAACCCGCGGCCATTGGCTTAAAGATAATTCCATGCAAAAATAACTTTTAGTAAATGCTTATTATTTTTCATAATTTTATTTAAGAATGGTCGGAAAGATTTTGAATTGCAAGGTATATAATTTGTTGCAGTATTTTAAAGAATGTATTTTTACATGGCAAAATAGAAAATTTGCGAGAAATAGGTCGAATAGTTCTTGAGAAATTAAATTTCAAAAATGTCAGATACTTAAAATTTGATCTTCCAGGAACTATTCGACCGATTCTGCTCAAATTTTGTATTTTGCTATATAAAATTAAATGCTTTAAAATGATGCAGGAAATTGTATACCTTAGAATTTAAAATTTTTAACCATTATTAAATAAAATAATAAAAATATATAAATACTCACTAAAAGCTATTTTTTGCATGGAATTATCTTTAGATAAATGAATTTCATAATTGTGCGCAAATCTTTTACAATTCGCTTAAAAAGTTTTCGAGATCTAGCGCAATACGCAAAAAGTAAAATTAACATTAAGGGGTTCAAACTTAGGAGAGATCTCCTGACCAAACTATCGGGATCATATTCCCCAGGTTGCGGCAGCCCCCTATATTTTGGGGGTTAGAAATCTGAATTCGTCGAAAAGAAGTTATGTTTATTCAGAGAAAACACTTTTTTGTGCCTGATTTCATAACTTAAACTATCGTCTTCACTCATTAATTAGCATATTTAAGGTTACCTTCTCGAACCATTAGGATTGAGTCCTAGAACGTGAATATCCGATCGTTGGATTAAAAGTTATTCAGGTTGGTCCGTTTATTTTTTTGTTCACTGTACAATAACGTATTTCTGTTATATCTTTACACAGATGCTCAAAAGATAAACTTGTGAAATCGATTAACTAAAATTAAAATATAACGCCAGTACACAGTGACCTGATTCTTCTATGTCGATCTCAGAGGGAAAGCGGTTTCCCAATTTATTCGCTAAAGTGTTCTATATAGAATGCTTCTTCAGAAATCAGAGAAGATATGTTTTGGGAGAGGTACGATTTCTCTTTTATGTGTGTTTAATTTTGTGCTGCATGATATTATTATTAAAAAATAAACGATTGAGCACCACTTATTTTGCCAAATTAATATTTTAGCAGGACAGTAGGGCCAGGATAGCGTGGTTGGCAGGTTGCTGGTCTGGCGTCTTCGCGAACGGGAGTTCGAATTCGTCCGTCTGAAGACTGTCTGTGTAGTAAATGGTGACTGGTGCACGTTAAACCTGCCGGGTCACGAAGTCCTCCATGTTCTCATAGCGAATTATACCTCTGAGAGTACTGAACTGGAGATTGATGGCTGTCTCATTCAGGTAAAAATTACGATCTGTGGATGGGGCGATTCCACGAAAAGTGGTCCTGAGTGACTAAATATTCAAAATTGTAAAATCGTACAAAATTGTACAAAATTGTAAAATAAAAAAAAGACAGAGTTTTGGTATCTAGAAAATTTACTTTTTCAAATAGTTAAGATATTCTTTTAAGTTATAAAAAATATTTAGTTAAATTCAAAGAAAAGATGGGACATACTAAATTTTTACAGGAGTTCTCTACTTTGTTATGTTATATTCTAATGGAGTTCTGAAAATAGTAACGAGCAGTAAAATAGTTTTTAAGTAATATATATTACTATTTTATTCTTTTATCTTTGTTTTATATATTTTGTTAGCTTGAAAATTTTTCTGAGTGATTAAAAATTGATTAATCAAGATGATTTATTTTCCCAGTAACACACATAACATAATTTTGCATTTTTTTTCTGTAAGAACTTCAGTAAGATAGAAAATTTTGCAATTTTTTGTTTTATAAATTAAGAAGGAAAGATATTCAAAGGAAAAAATTCTCGAATTAAAACTGCTAATAGTTATAATTTAAAAATTAATTTTATTCAAATTAACACACGTAACAAAAGCAGCATAAAGAGACGATAATTTTGAAACTTCTGGAAGTTGTATTGCTAAACTTCTATTTCATATATGTTTATGTTTAAGTAGAATATTTCGACTGCATTTTCTAAAATATTCCAAAATGGATAAGTTTAAAATAGTGTCATTATTTGGAGCTAAAAGAATAAGAAGTTGGAGAAAAAAGAAAAAAGCAACGGATCCTGCATTTCAAAGGCAATAAAATGAAATAATTTAATTCTTACAGAAAGAAAAAGTAAATAAAATGAGTGTTATTGGGAAGAAGCAGCATAGCACCAAAGTAGCAAAAAAGGGGTGAAAATGCAAATACAAGATAAAAGAATAGAAGAGTATATAAGTTGAATAATCATAACATAATATTGAATTTTAAAACTCTAAAAAATAAGCTCTATTCAAGACCTCAGTCATTAAGAAAATCAGTTCGCATATCATTTAAAAGTTAACCTATTTTGAAAAGAAAGAAAATTGCTGTAGTATCTGTGTTAGACTTGAACTTTTAAATCATATTGATAATGATGTAAAAGGTTTACTACTAAGTATTTCAGAGGAGCTTAATTATTATCTATCTATATTATATAAAACGCTAATACGTATGTATGTATGTATCAATAAAACCGATGATATTTCTTTTCTCGCGCTGGCAACAGTTTTCATTTTTAATTGATTGGATTCGGCGCGCAGGAGCACGTAGTGAGTGACCAGATAACAATAACCAGAGTGAGCATTATCAGGTTGTTCAATTCAGATTCATGCACTAAAAACATGACAATATTTAATTTAAACTCAATTAGGAATTAATTAATTAATTGAAGTGAGAATGCTTTAAAAGGCCGCTGTTGAATTGATATTTTTCTACTGGGAGCTACCTAAACGTCTAAAAAACGTTTAAGTGTTTGTATTGAATGCATTGAATTTTTTTTATATTTCGCGTTTATTTACGCATTGAATTTTCACGCTTTAAAATGCAGAATATTAGTGAAGCAATATTTGATAATTTATTTTGCTAATATGTTTCTTATTTAGCTAATGTTTTGATTTTTTCACCATGTACAATCTAAATAGCTAATATACTTTTTTTAAAAGCCAATAAGAACATTGATAGAATTCTTCTACATAAGTACAATACTATGTCTTTGATGATAAAATACTATGTCTTTGATGATAATATATTATGTCTTTGTGCTAGAACATTGTGTTCATTGGCGAGCGAGCGCAGCGAGCCATGGTTCACGGCGTGAACCACATAGGATTGCGTAGCAATTCTCGGGGGTTGGCGAGCGTTAGCGAGCAGGGGGCGGAGCCTCCTAGTTAAATGAATTTTGCTTCAGAAGCGAGATTGTTTATACTAAGCTTGGACTGAAACAAAAGCTGAATTAATGAGGACAGAAAGAAGGAATGCACTATCTAATAATATTTCAGAGAAGCTTATACTGCTTTTTGTCAGTTTTGCATCCTGAACATTCAGTTTCGTTTTCATAATTTCTGGCTTTACGACAGAAAAAAGCAGTGCTACTGTACCACTTGGAATCAATACAAATATCATAAAAAAAAATTTCTTTTACTGAAAGGATGAAATCAAGTTTAGGACAATACATGGTGACAGTAAAAGTATTTAAGTAAATCAAGTAAAAGAAATCTTGGATCTGAATATTAAAACAAAGTTCAATCAACATTATGCTATCGAGTCTCTGTCTAATTATTCACTGCAGCTGTTCTTCTAGACAATACTTGTTCTGCATTTACAATATTCTCCGATACAAAAATCAAAGGTAAAAATAATGTCTGCACTTTTATTTTAAGACTAATTGAGAAGCTGTTTCAAAATGATTTGCTTCAGAAGATGAAGTAACAGAAATCCTCTACAGTGATGAGACAAGTTCAGAATTTAAAAATAAATATACAATTGAATTATTTCATCTTTTGTCAATTAAAATATAAAAAAGAAATTCATTTCGAAAATATTTTATTATATTACTAGCCGCTAAAGGCGGCCAGCTGTCCGCCACGCTAACGGTTTTCACAAATAAAGCTTTTTAAAACATAGCAGGAAATCTGAAAATTAGTGGACAATTAAAGTGTTCCTGTCCTGCAATTTTGTCTTCATATCCAGTTCTGTTGCAGATGTGTTATAGCTCTTGAGGATGTTTGAAGATGTAACTTTGCTATGGTAACCTAACCTATAATATAACTATCAGGTGGAGACTTGCTTCTTTTTTTTTTTTTTTTTTAAAAAGGCCTCAGAAATTGTAAAAGCATAATACAAAAGTTGCTTTCGAAATCATCATTGGCCAATAGGTGAAAACCTCTTCTAATCTTTGACGTTTCTCTGATACTTCTTGGGCTCTATAATTGCTTGTCGAAATTCGGTCATGTTCCATCCTTCTTTGACGTTCCACAGATGTTTCTTGGGCCCTTCTTCTTCTTTGAGAATCTCTTAATATCCTTTTCTTTGACAAAATACAAAGTTTTTTGGAAGGCGGTTCTGCCATGTCATGTCAGTAATCGGGTTTTTAAGAAGTCAACGAATACTTTAGAACATACTATGAAAGCAAATCATGAAACTTCAGTATTAAAATCTAAGTGCTTACCTGCAAACTGAAACTTTCTGAAATAACTAATTACATTTAATAAAAACTGTTAAAATAAAGAATAGAAAAACCAAAGAGATCCAAGGTAAGTGTGATCGTTCCTTCAAAACCAATTAAATTCCTATTTTATATATTATATGGCTACAACGCTCATAGAAAAAAAACTAAAATGCTAAATACATGAAAAGAACACAAAAACGGGGGAAAATATACTTGAGGGTGCCCCTTGGCGAAATCGGCGACTTATGTTTGGCGTCTTACTTGGTTGCCAGAACTCCGTGGTAACAGGAATAGCGGCCAAAACATAGTGATATTTCAATGAAACAATTGAAAATTTAAGCACAGCTTTTTAAAATTGCAGTGAACAGAATAGAATCAAAATTAATAAACCCACTATAATGCATTTTGAATCGAAACAAAAATTAATGGAGTAAGCACAGAAAGAAAAAGAGAAAAATAACTCACTTCTTCATTAAGCTTGAATATCTTCAGATTTTGGAGCACAGAATTCTCCAATTGCAGTTAGGTACTGTCTAAACTACGATCCCTTTCTAATAGATCTTTTTATGTTGGGAGCATTTGAACCTTTCACACGACCCATTCAAATCCATCTGATCAATCTCAACCAGAGACATCTTTCCCACAAACAGGACATTTATATCTATTACTAATTAAACCTTTCTTCATACACCAGTCAATCACTACTTTTTTTCCTTTGTTATTCAAATCGTACAGAAACTTAAGATTTGTCTTATTGACAGTATTCATTTTTAGTACCAGAAGCAAAAGTAACCTTACCAGCCAGTATCCAAAGTAGAACTAACGGATCTCTGAAATTACATTTAAAAACAACGCTAAATTCTTAACCAATCAGAATCACGATTAAAATCTAAACCAATCAGAATAACGATTGGTTTTCAACATCGCCCAGCTTGGCGATCAACCTCGATCACAACTTGGCGGGGGCACCCTCAAATATAGTCTACCCCAAAAACGAATAAATTTTTTATGATATCAATTTCTATTTCTATATAATTTTTTATGGTATCAATTTCTATTTCTACATTGCTACAAAAATTATCGTCTTCGCTTAAGAAAAAAAAATAGAGCGTGGAAAGAAGAAGAAAAACTTATTATAACAATTATGAACAGCGACAAATAAATCAAAGCAAAGCGCCCTATTTACGTATGGAATATGTTGCCACATTTTTAATACAAAAGTTAAACTTTTCTCCACTTTGATAAATGTAAACAAATGCGAACCTTACAATTAAATTAATAATTCCTTCGTATATTATTGGTTTAAGTTGTCGAAATTTAATATTTCAATTGTAAGGCTCGCATTAGCATACATTTATAAGAGATATGCATTTTTTAATAGTTTTTTTAATATGGCTCTTATTTGAAGACGAAAAAGCATAGATTTTCTTACAAAATGACTGATAACTAAAAAACTAATCCAAATTTTTGAAAAAGAAAAAAAATACTTCTTCATTATGTCAAAACACAATTTTGTGTCAAGTTTCGTGCCTGGGCGAGGCTTCTGGGGCGATATATTGTGATTACAGACAGACACACAGCCGCTTTTATTATTATGTATAGATGTATAGATAGGGGAGAAGTTCTTTGTATGGGATAGGTGTGTAGTACAAAATCTTTAGTGCAATGCAAAAGGTAGAATCAATTTATTAGTGCTGATAAAAAAGTTGATTTGTTATACAGTATTGTTCGCAAAGCTAATCAATCAACTCATGCCTAATTCAACTATCTTTCCTTATTACATATTAGCCAAAATGAAATAAAGATATTAATTGAAAATATCAATCCATGGCAACGGAAATACAAACCATAAAAGCTATGCATAAGTATATCTAGATATTTGAATAACATGCATCGATGCACAGATTGTGGCACACAAATAGTCAGTTAGTTAGTAGAGCGCCTATATCTGAAATTAAAACAAGATCTGCGTTATCTCGTTTACATTATTGACGCACATGCTTGTAAACTCAAATTACAATATTTGAGGAAAATAATTGGAAAAGGTATCTCTCTATAGAAGAAAATATCTTAATTTTATACATTTACACTTCACAGAATTAATTGAATTTATTCAAAGCTTCAAATATCTAACTTTATAAAGAGTAACACACGTAGCAAAATTTCAGAATTCTTTCTTTCAACATCAAGTTAATTTGTACTTTCATTCTTCTTTTTGCAAACTTAAAACGCATGTAGATTTAACAAAAAATTAAGAAAGAAAAAAAAATCTAACAAGTTTATTATAATGAGTGTTAAAGTTGAAATATGTCGTGTAAAAGTAACACACGTAACAAAAGAATCGCCTGATGCGTGAATTGATGTATGAATGAGTCCTCCCTATAAACAGGTGTAACGTATGGGTGTGGCAGAAGTCGAATTTCTCGCCATAGATGGCTCCACTGGAAATCAAGAACAATGGCAGACTTGCCTTTATGGTCTACGACAGTGATTCTCGACCACTGTGCCGCGGCACTTTTGTGTGCCGCCAAATTCTTAAAATGTGCCGCCAAATATTAGAAACGTGGAAATAAAAATTATAATACTTTTTTTTATTACGAGTTAAGTTTAAATTAAAGAAAAGTGTATATATATGTATAATATTTATATATACAGGGTTATTCATAATTCCCTCCGGGCAGGAACTGGACTATCGCATTGATGTATGCCGTGTGACCAAGAGTTCACACATAGAACATCTGTAATATATGTAAGTAAAACATGAATAGTTTCGGAATAATTTCATATGTTTCTTTGTCTTCATATTCGTCTTCCTTTTTTTACTATAACGCTTCGAAACCCCAGAGGGAATTATGAATAACCCTGTATATATATACATTTAAAAAATTTTCCACGCTTTAACAGCATGAACATCTTTGTCGGTGATTGTCTTGTCTCTGACAATCTTAAAATAAGATAGAAGTGTTTAAATTGTCTTTGACAATTTAAAAAAATGTTGAAATATGTAGGAAATTCAATGACCATTAAAATTAGTAATCAACAAAGGAAAGCAAGCTAAATATTAACTTTCAAATGGAAATAAAAGCTATGCAATTAATAGTTATAAAAACAAATTAACAAAGGATAACTATCAGAAAAATAAGCTAACAATTAATAATCACCAAACATTTAACAGGAAATCACAAAAAAATAACAGTTAATAGCTATAGAAAACAAGCTAACAATTAATAACTAGCAAAAAAATGAATAACTGTTACTAACTAATAAAAAATTAGTCGAAAGAAATAATTAATCCCTTAATAAACGTGCTTTTGTAGTACATATTATTTTATTTCTCATTCAAAATTATTATCACAAACTATTTAACACAGTGTATTATAGGAAAGTAAACAACTTTTTAAACTAATTTTTTTCACTGTGTGCCGTCAAATTTCAAAATCGTTAAAAGTGTGCCGCCCCCCAAAAAAGGTTGAGAATCACTGGTCTACGACAACAACAATAGCAGAATAGTGAAATTTATTATAAAGTAATTTATTAAATGAGTCTAATAATTTGATATACAAATGAAATGTATATCGAGCTTAAAGAATTTGACACAATATATGGCCGAAGTTTTAAATGTTTGAAGAGCATCATTCAGATAAAGCTCTGTTTAAATGCATTGAATGTCATTCTAGAGAAGTTAAAATACTGAAAATAAATACTTAAAAAATACTCAAAGTGCCAATTTTGAATCTTGAGCCAAAACATAACTATTTAACAAAACATTACCATAAACTAAATTAATTGAGCTTAAATGGGTAGAAAGTTTGATCTTTGTTCAAGGCGTTTCTCTAAAAGTTTTCAGACAAGGTTTGTTTGCAAAAAAAAATGTTAAGATAAAATCTTTAACAAATCAATTTAAAATTCTAAAATAAAACTTTTTCTTACAATTTTATGAAGTTAAAATTAAAAGTTAGAATAATTTAGAATTAAAAGATCTAAATGAATTGTTGATTACTTTTGTTCTGTGAACATTTAATTAGATTTTGCATCATTAGCATTTTCGTTGAACTTTATGCAAGATATAGTAAATTAGAAATTAGTTAATAACAAAACCTGCTGCTTAAGGCTGTGTTTTTCTATTTTAAATGCATACATTTCTTGAAGGAAATATAAAAATTAGTTCTTAAATGTGTTGTCTTAAGTCAAATTTTTATTTTGTTTTATACAAAGCTCATGTATACATATAAAGGAATTTTATGAATATAAAGGTCTTTCTTGATAATTTCTTTTATATAGAACATTAAAGTCAAATGATTTTTTTTATTTGATATTTTTCCGCTTTTTGTACAACGGTATAAGTAACCAGATTTAGCTTAATTTTAAAATAATAAAGAAATGTCTCGCCTGAACATAAATTAACGGGATATGTATTAATTTTAAAATAAGAAAGAAGTGTCTTGCCTGAATATAAATTAACCGGATATGTATTAATTTTAAAATAAGAAAGAAATGTCTTATCAGAAAATATATTACTCTGAGTTGTATCAATTTTAAAATAAGAACGAAATATCTCGTCTGATTATTAACTATTCAGAATTTAAAATAATAATTTTAAAATAAGAAAGAAATGTCTACTCTGAACTTAAATTATCTGGAGTTGTATTAATTTTAAAATAAAAAAGAAATGTATCATCCGAAAATAAATTACCCTAAATTGTATTAATTTTAAAATAAGAAAGAAATATCTCGTCTGATTATTAACTACCCGGAATTGAATTAATTTTAAAATAAGAAAGAAATCTCTAGTCTGAACGTAAATTACTCAAAGTTGCATTATTTTTAATTTAAAAAAGAAATGTCTCATCAGAAAATAAATTACCCTGAGTTTTATTAGTTTCAAAATAAGAAAGAAATGTCCCGTCTGAACATGATATTGAAGGCAACTATTTTTCAAAAAAGCGGAGTTGTGGCATTAATTATGTTAGGCCAAAAAATACGGGTTTAACTAAAATCACCACCATTAATATTTATTTTTAGAAATAAGGATTTGTGATTCCTGCTCGCTATCACTCACCAACACCCTGAAAAGCTTACTCAATCCGGTCAGAATGCTTTGCTCGAACTATAGATTTTAAGACATAGGATAGTCTGGTATTTTTTAATTCAGTTCGCGCTAATACTGCTGGTATTTAAGCTTTAAAGCTTTTTTATGTCTTAAGTTATTAGAGGGAATAAATACACAAGATAGTTAAAAAAAATATTTCACTTTACGTAAAAAAAAGAACTTATCTATTACCAATAAAAAATTTTATTTATTTATTTTCGCTTAAAAAATTCTATTGTTCCTGTTTCCAAAAGAAGAAAAACTTATAATCAAGGTTTGACGTCAGGAAAAATTAAATTTTCAATTTTCTTTAAGTTTTTTTTATGAAAATGTGAAAAAATATCCTAAGAAAAAATAAAAGGCTTTGTATTGAAGACAAATGTGTGATTTTTATGATGAAAACAAAATTCTGGGATGAATTCTAAAATTGAAAGAGATGGACTTTAATGCGCAAAAATAAAGAGAAAATATTCTTTGGCCAAAAAACCAGTAAAAAAAATCATTCGTGTTTTTTGAAACATCACATTTGATCACCATCAACCTTCAAATTGAATTTTGGGACACGAAATAAAATTTTAGGTCTTAAACGCTTTGAATGACGGTTACAGTGATCGACCGACACACATCTTTAATTTTATGTTTAAATTTTTTAAAAGAATGCACTACATTTACATAAACAATAAATTGAGTTCTAAAAGGAAAAGTATTCTTACGCACAGTGAGTAAAAAAATATTAATATAAATAACTTTTATTCTAATGCTTGGATTTCCTCGTACTAAAAACCAATCTTAATGGTTCCATAGGTTTACCTCAAATATTCCAATTCATTTTTGCTAAATATGCCAATAGGGCTCCAAATTGCATAATGTGTCCAAAATCAATATGTGTCCTATATTGGGAAATCTGATTTTTTCAATATTGGTTCTATATAGGGCCTATATTGGCTGAATAATGAATATAAAATAGCGGGAGAATCTGACAATTTTATATAGGGCCGATATTGGTTGCAAAATGGCTGTAAAGTATCGTGTGAATCCGATATTTCTTTATAGGGCCAATACTGGACAATAACGGCCTTTTGAACAATTATTGAGCCAAGATTCGTGAATATTGGGCGAATGAGGGCCAAAGTTATTTTACTGTTAGTAGGGAGTTTACAGAACCAGACACAAACATGCATATTCTTCGAGTAAACATATAATATGCTTGACGTATTTGGATGCGTCATCGTAATCTAGCCAGGAGAGAGGGTCAAAAGTTTAGATTCTTTAATGTTAATTTTGCATCCAGTTTTTTCTTCTTTTCTTGGAAATATAGGGGAGAGTGGGGTCAATTGTAACATGGTACGATTGTAACAGAGCAAACATTTCTAGTGTCGGGTTCTAGATTTGGTTCCAAGGTGGTGCACAAGGTGTATTTAATATATCTACATGTACACCCCTGCTGGCAACCATTTTTATGTACTTTTGAAAGTGTTACATCACAAAAGATATTTTCACGCTACGTAAGTACTTTTTTTGGTATTAGAATATTATATTGTAACAAAGTAATTTTATTTAAACAAATAAAAATTATTAACCGAATATGTAAGTGGACACCTTAATTAACATTTCAAAAAAAAAGATTAGTTTTGTTAATTAATAGCATTGTTTTTAACAAATGAAGCTGAAATGGCGTCTTGGGGACGATTGTAACAATAAGTAAAGGGACGATTGTAACAGCTGAAAATAAATAATCTTATGTTTACAAACCATTACTTAACTCTTTAGGAACCACCAATAGTTTCCTATATCATTTATATTATGTTGCATATGCATTATTTTATTTGTCACCTTTCACAGCATAAATTATAATTTTTAACCCCTTAAAGTTAAAAGTTTAACCCTTTAGGTCTCTGCTCATTATTATTTTTACTCCTAAAATATCACTACTATTTTGATCAATAAAAAAATATATCACAACTATGATAATATGTATAATTAACTATGTTTTAGTTGAATTTATGAACTGTTACAATTGACCCCGTAAGTGGGGACAATTGTAACAAGCGCACGACTGTCAAAAATAGTTAATAACTAATATAATAACATTTAAAATAAGGTATTTATTTTTTTTCTAGTAGAGGATTGTCTACTTTACTCGTCTGTCAATTAATACTAATAATATATTGGATTTTTGTTAGTTAAAAATAATTAAGTAAAAACTGTTGCAATTAATACCACTCTCCCCTACCTTAGTTCAATTCAAAAGATTATTGCATTCATTCGCAAAACTTTAAAAAAAGAAAAAAAAATTAGGATTTTATTTAAAATTGCTATAAATAATATTTGAAACAGCTTTCTTTATCATTCTCATGTGACGAACCTAGAGAAAGTTCCTTGACACTTAAGAATTTTCTCCCAGAAAACAATTTAAGCAGCTCCTTAATACTAGAAAATGAACATAATTTTCCCGTCAATCTATGAAACCTTCCAGTTCACACATTTATTATATTTTAACAACGCTACGACATTTGTGTTGCAGGGGAAAAAAAGTCCTTAAATGCTGGGAGTGAAGAATTTTTGTAAACAATTTTGGACATCATGAGAAATGATTGTATTTTGGAATGAAAAATGATAAATAAATAAGTAAAACTCCAAAAATATCTATATTTAATAGTAAATATGTCATTTTTCTTTTCAAGATCATTAATTTAAAGTATTAATATATCTTGAATCCAAAAGCTTTTTCAGAAAAAGATGCAAATATCGAAGAACTTTATTTTTGTTTAGAATATAATTAAGATAAGAATTAATTATTTTCTTGCCACTAACTTAAAACTTTGCTTATAATAAATCATTTACCATACAAAAGTCGCTGAAACTTTATATACATTAAATAACATTTTAAAGATATTCAAGTTTATATAAGATATTACTATTACAGAGAGACGTAATAAGAATCTAAGAATTGCAATTATTAAAAGAAGGAATAAAGGAGTTTATTCTAAGCAAAAAAACATATTAAATAGTATTTGGATTTGTTAGTATTCAAACATTTCGAATTTATATCCATTATAGATTTTTTCCCTAATGAAATAAAAAGTATAATACTATATACTTTTAAATAATTTAGTAGTAATAAATTAAATAATAATTTAGTTTGATCTCCAACCAAAAAAAAAAAACATATTAAATAATATTTGGATATGTTAGCATTCAAACATTTCAAAGTACATTTATTATAATTTCATAATTTATAGTTTTTTTTATTAAATAAAGAGCTATTATCAAAAATAAAATGAAAGAATAAAGCAAAAAAAATAAATAATAATAATGAAATAAACATACACAATGTATTCTCTAATCAATATCTTTTGTACACTGCTCAAAACAATTAGAGTATAATGTTAGGAATGTGCTCATTTTGCCTATAACGCAGAAAACTACGCGTTTTAGATATTGAGTGGAAAGCGGAAAACGGCATTTATTTTAATGGGGTAGACAAAAAAAAACATTGACACGCGTTGAGTAATTAGTAAGTGAACAGCTCGCAGGAAAATGATTAAGCTGAATTTCATTTTGAGTCAGGTCAAACACACTCCGTTGTAGGGAAGTGTTCTTCCCAGACTTTGGAATCCTGAAATGTTCTCCTAAATTCAGGATAAGGTTGAACACTTATCAAAACTATTTTTGTTGTATTTAGTATTAAAACAAAATGAGGATCGGTTTTCAGCACTATCGACCAGAAGAAACCACACTATTGGAGCCACTTCATTGTTATATCTTCATAGGTCTTTTGGTTTCAGAATTTCGATTCAAAATGTTCTCCATCATGCAGATTTGTATGCTCAAAGACCCATGGTTTGTCTTCAGATGACAGGAAATCACCGTGCTGTTTACAGAACGTGAGCGTAGGAGTATCTTAGTGAAGATGAGATGAATGGATCAATATACTCTTCCGGGAAGAATATATTGCTTCACTCATCTCGTCTTCCCGCTTTGGTGTACAACTTGACAATAGACCGATGATCATCAGAGAGTGCGTGCCACAAGGAATAATCTCATATTTGTGCATGAAAACGTTCGATTTGATGAAGGACAGTGATTGTCCACTTAGGTATTTCTATCAATGATCACATCTACCTGTACACTAACTGGAATTGGACTGCGCCGTGATTTAGGACCTATTGTTGTCCTTTTTATTCCAGCAATCATATAAGAGTTTTTTTTCTTCCTAAGGATGATAACGTAAGGTCATACCCTGCTTAGCTTGTTATCGGTTTTCAGTATGCAAAATGTCCGATATGTTAATATACCCCACCACCCTTAATATTTATTTTGAATTCTTATCGAAAATGATTTCTAAAACGTAAGTAAAAAGTTATAATGTTTATGTGAGTAAACAAGAACATCAAAATCGCCTAATGCCTTGATTGCCCAATAAAACTTGCTGGTTTTTCTAATAATTACCTTTTAACTTATCCGTGATTCCTTCTGCAATCAAACAAAATTAAGTATTCCTTGTCTCATCTCCTACAAAGTAGTTCACTAGAGGTTTTTACTTTTTTTTTATTAGATTTATTTGTAACTTCTATTTCGCATACCCTTTTAAATGAATTCTACTGTTTGCTTACAAAATGCTCGTATGATAAGTGGGAACTATTTCATTCCGAAGAGAGGATATGAAAAAAAAACATAATTTAGCTTAACAAGCTGTAATACTGTCAAACTCTCACAAGAACTCCTCCAGACACCATGCTCAAGTGTTACAGGCAACTGTGAGTTAAATCATTTCTAATAGGGCACACGCGATTGAACGTTTCGCTTGAATTAGATTGAGAAAATCAGATAGTTTCCTCAATTCTCCACTGAGTCTTGGTGGATCAGGGTATAGAACACTCGCTTCCGATTGAGATGACTCGGGTTCGAATGTGAGAGGTGGCTGGTTGATATGCATTCTGCTATCGGCTTACAAGATCACTGTGCTAACGCAAAGTATATTCGGTGATAGACTGATCATGGGTTATAATCCCCTTGCGGTTGGGCTAACCATAAAAGGTTTTCGCAGTTTTTTCCTCCATGTAAAGCAAATGCGAGTTAGTTACATCAAAACGTACTCCATGAAGGCTAGGAGTTCCTTTGTGTCCTGGGATGGATTCAAAATTACAATGCTAAGGAATTGAATATTGATTGTCGTAAACTCAGAACTGAATGGGCTGTTCAACGCCAATCATTAAATACAATAAAATACTCCACCAATAGAAATTGTTTAAGTAACAGCAAATAACCAAACGTGATTTTCGGTAGCAGCTGAGCAACACTTCATGCAAGTAAACAACTTGTTTTTGCTTTCTTTTTCTCCCTCTATTTGTGACGAAATTAACGCACGCGCAAAAACGCGAAAGATTTTCATAAGCAAAACAGATAATATCATGGATTAGTATAGTGATAAGTCATATTTTGAAAACTATCCACAAGAACGTTTAGAATTACCCACCCCTTCTATTTTTATGTAGGCAGAAATGTTTCAGTGCAATATGCTGCTGACTTGAGTAAATTTCATAAACTTGAAAAGCACCTCTTTAAAAACATTGAAAAACAATTGAAAGTAAAACTTTTTTCGAAGTTTCTTGTTCGTACCGCTTGAAAAACTTACGTTTTCGAGTATTGTAATGTCATTATTACGGAGCCTCAGCAACAGCGAAAGAATGAAGCATTTTTCTTTCTAGTTTTCTTTTGTGAAACATATTTATAATTTTATGTGTTTTACTCTTCCTTTATTTATCTCAAAATGACTGTTGAACACTAATGTCTGTAGTCATAGCTTCATGCGATGTTTAAAAAATAACGTAAGAAGAGTGAAACTATATTTTGTAATAAAAACAATTATCATAAGATATTTTATGTTTTATTTGATTACTTCCACAAATGACGATAAAAACATGTACAACACATATTTATATACAGTACAATAATAATATTCGAGGACGGTGATAAATCATCAAGTATTTTTAAGAAAGCTCACATTTTGGTGTTAAATTTTTTTAAGTAATATGCAAATTGAGAATAAATTTTATGCAATTAAGGAATAAAGCTTGATTTTGATAAATTAAAAATTTGGCTATTAAATAACACTTTTTAAACCTGAAAAGCCTATCCTATTTTAATTGGAATTTATAAGGATTGATGCTTTTCAAAAAATAGTCTTTTTCAAAAGCTTACTTTATTAATATGTTGACTGTTTTCCAATCAAATCCTTTACACTGTTAACCCTTTTGGATTTTTAGTGTATTTTAAAATAGTGTTAAAAAATATTTTTATGTTCATGAAATTTTCACCTGATAACATCACAACACTTAAACTTTCATGGAGATTATAGTGTTTTTCACTCAAAACACTCTTTTGTTAAATTTGAATACTTGACATATTATCATATTGCACCAAACCCTTGAATTTTTTTCTATAATTTCGTCATTCCAATATCACAGCTCCATAGCTTACTTTTAAATGTGTTTACAATTATGTTTACAATTAAAATTGTTCAAAATATAACTATGGAAATAATTCATTTTTTTCAAACATTCTACGAAGTTACAAACATTTAATAATTTTTGGTTTAATTATTTAATTCTCACGATGACATCTTAATGGTTCGAGGTTATTATTTTAAAGGTGTTAAATTTTTTTTGAATCTTAAAATATCGTGAGGTATTATCAATTACAAAATCAGACCCAAGGAGTGTATTGCCTCTTATTAAACATATTTTTTTTCCTCGTTAGATTTATCCCTCAAAATATAAAGGGAGAAGAAGCCTACAATAGTTTCCGAAGACAGTGGTCAAAAATTATATATTTTTAATATTAATAATTTATTACTAATAAGAAATCATTTGAAGAGCAACAACAAGGTCAATAACAAAAAAATTAATGTTTCATTTAAAATATCACGAAGACTTTCCTCTACAATATACATAGAATTAAAACATTAAGAGCACCTTTGCGTTCCCATGTTTACCTTTTCAAAAAAGGTAAAAATAGCACTTTTTTGACATGGATTACTAAAACCTACATTATTTGAAGCTATATTCGTTAAGTTATATTATTTTTAAAAAGTTCCTCATGTTGTACTTCATGGGCTCTATTTCGTTAGAACAAAGTTTCTTCAAGTATTAATAAACACATAACATAACACATAAATGTTAAATAATGTATGTACATCGCAAAAAGAGCTTCAAAATAATTATTTATTTTATTTTAAATAAATATTATTTACTGAAAATTATTAATTTGTAAGCAAAACTGCAAATAATTTTGTGCATCTCACTGGGTTTTTAAATATGTTGAAAATTTACCTCCGTCATGCACATACCGTTCAAGGAAAAAAAATTATAAAATATAAACAAACTTAAAAAACAATTTACAGAGTTTAAATAAAATATGAATAGAATTCTGAGTAAAATTTTGCTTGAGAGTATGATACAGTTGTCGCCGATACGAATTTTTAAATTTTTAAATAGCAATATCTTTTTATCCACCAAAATATGATTCTCACAATAATAAATCCAAAATTCAGATCTATGTTTCCAGCTTGGAAAACGGCGACGCTGGGCGTAAAATGAAGAAAAGAGTAAATTATCATTACTCGACCTGCCATTGATGCAGCCCTGTTGAACAGATTCGTTATTTTCTTCAATTTTGTCTATCAATACAAAATGCAAAATTCATGCAAAAATATCGCTATGCAAACTAAAATATCTTAATAACGTTTTTTACAATGAGGATCATATTTCAAAGAAAAGTTGAGTTATCATTTAAAATTTTTGGAGTTCTGTCTTTATAATATAACGATTGAAGCTGGATATTCGTTTGAACACTGATGGTTTTAAACTCATACCTCTTACCCTTTGACATAGATGGGATATTATTTTTTATTTTGGTATTTTTTATTATAAAGCAGTCTAATAATTATCAAAAAATCTGTTAGATTATCAGAATTATACGTGTACTAAAACATAAAATCCGAAAAGACCATAACCCTAAATTATTAAACTATATATTATTTTTCTATAACTATTATTTTTCTGTATTCTATTAACTATATATTATTTTTCACTTATTTTGATCAAAATCAGTACAAAATATTGAAAAAAAATTAAAAATCAGTGAAATAAAAAATTTGCGTCAAAGAGTACAATTTTTATTCCTTTCTCTTAAACAACCTACCCCTAAGAGCTCCATAAAGTAATTCCTTAATCTTTATTGTGTTCAACACAAAATGACAGATTTGCCCTTAGTATATATTTTATGGTAACACAAGACATTTAATAAAATGTGTCGTAGTATATATTTTATAAAAATAAAATAACATACATCAGGGTCAAAAATTAATAGGTATGAGAGGTCGAAATAAAAATGCTAGGCTAAATCTGAGTAAGCTTGTAAGGAGGTGGAATGAAAATTTTAAAAACTAGCCTAAATGCATGAAGAGATCCGGGGTATTTATAACAGCCACTTTATGAACAAAGGCAACCAAAAGATTAAATAAATTATGAATTATAGGTTCTAAATCAGAGGTTTCAATATTCATCACTGGCTGTAAAAAGAAGGGCCTCGCGGAGCCAATTTTATTCCATCAAGGTACTCAAGGGTTCCGTGGAACACCATTTGGGAGCCAAAGGGTATATAAATTAACTCTTTCAACAATTCGTGGCATATTAATAGGGTGGAAAAACGATTTTTATTCACTTCGTGGGTTGAACTTTATTTGAAAAATATACAAAAAAAAAATGTTTTTGTCCGTTGAAAGCAATATATAAAATAATTTTCGCTTAAAAAACAATGTTTTTTTTTAAGTAGACTAAAAAGGAGAAAATAACTCTACTTCTAAAACAAAAAATGTGCAGGGAAATTTGTAAACTTTTGATAACTACTAGGCTGAGTTTAAAAAACATAAAAATGTTGAAGAATCAAAAAATCTTGAAGCAATCCTAAAAATGCAGATCACTTCAAAATATGATAGGAAACTTTAGGTGTCAATAGCAGTTTTATTGAAAAATTAGCGTAAAGCTTTCGAAAAAAGGCAAATTCCTTCGATTTCAAAAAGTTTTCTTTTTTCATTTGAAAAACATTTTTTTTTTAACTTTTTAGTTTTGCTATTTTAAAAAAAAACTTTGTATTTATTAGTTTATGTCATTAAAATTTCGATAGACTATGCATTCTTATTGGAAATAAAATCTATTTGACGCTATCAAGAAACGATTAACGTATTTTTATGAGGAATAGAGTTTCCGTAGAAATTTAAACGCTTTAGTCAAAATTCTGAAAGATCTCTCCTTTACAGATCTCCAAAAAAATGAGTTAAGAAAATATAGGTACAAGGAGTTCTTATAATATCTCTTACTTTTCATTGACGTATTTGAAAAGTTTTAAAATATTTGACAGCTTATTAATCGAAGGAGTAATAGGCTGGATAGATCAGAAATGGGTTTTAGTTAACTCATAGAAATTCAATCTAGTAAAATTCGTTAAAATGTCCAAGTCTATTTGCATTAATGTTTTCTGCAAGAAATGCAATAGTCTGATTTCTTGAAATAATGGATGTTTAGACCGCGGTATCCTTAGTGCTGACTTGTCCATCCTCGTCGCAAGATACTTGGCCACCATCTGTTGTGGTATCAGTGGTGTGGTCTCCCGAGTTTAGATGAAGTGTAGAGTGAGATGCTGAGTTTGAATTGGGAAAGTCTAAAACTCTTCTTAAAATAAGTTGTTGATCCGGGTTGTTGACCTTAGTGAAGCTGCTTTTTATTGGGTGTGGAGAGCCTTTGTGAACAGCTGCCATGCCTGTTTTATAAATGAATTTGTTTTAAAACATAAAGTTTTCCAACAAAAAACATGCATTATAAATATAAATACAAACTATTAAATTTGAAGTAGTCCTTAATTCTTAATAATATCTTTCCCGGATAGCTCTCTGGAACAAGTTTGAACCTTTTTTTCCTCTTTCATATAAAACTAAGTGAGTCTGTATAAACAGAGAGTGATTGATTCGTATGTAAAAACCAAAATGTTCCACCTCATACCCTCATTGTAGGAGCTTCTCGTCAAGTTCCAAGGAAATTCTCTGATAAGTATTTCGCGCCGGCCAGGTGACCGAGCGGTCAGCGTGTCTGACTGTGAAGCCAGTGGCTGCGGGTTCGAATCCCGCTAAGGGCATGGATGTTTCTCTCTGTGTGTTGTTCTTTATTGTGTGATGTGTGAATGTTGCCCACCCTATGAAACGGGTATCTGTGGCAGTGTGGCGTGGGTTATGTTGCTCGCCTCCGTGACTTAGGTTCACAGGTGGCAGCTGGGTAACGTTAAATGAGTAACACTTCCGGCATCTTCATAGGTGAAGAACGTAGAAGTTCACTGCATGCCATTAAAAAAAGTATTTCGCTTTCTAATGCATGTAGAGTCTTGAAATTCTCGGATGGTGAATACAGTCTGCTGCAAAGATGTCGTTAAGATAAGCAAAATGGTTGCTAAGTTGGCGAACGACCTACTCCCAAGCACCTTTTCTTTGCTAGCAAGTTGTTATGTGGTACTTTTGAACTATGTGAAATAGCCAAGATAATGCTAATTTTTAGGGAAATGATGCGTGGTTAAACAAAAAATGACAGTAGATTCATTATCTTTACCGAAAATATATAAGAAAAACAAGCACATACTTTCATCGAAAGGACATTTTTTCACGTTGAAATTAACGATTGCGCTGTTTATCTTACCTTTAAGTTAATAGTGGCTTAACTAAACACAATGTGTTGAAAGACATTTAAACCTGTTTATTATTAAGACGAACACAAGCGGCGACATTTATAGCTTAATCATAACATTTCAGATTCTCAAAAACAGACAGTCTCAAACCCAGAGTAAGTTTCTATCCCGAGAGAGTACCCATTGTAAGTTGTTCGGGAAGTCTCTTCACCACATGTTGCGAAATACATTTACTTAATGTCACACAATGAAGAAGAGAAAGTGAATTTGTACAAAGGTGTTCTTTTTAAACTGTTTCGGATAAAACAGGAGTACGTGAAGCTTTAAACCAAAACTTTTGATGCAAATATTGGAACGGTGATTGTCATACTGTAGAAACCTTCGAGACTAAATCGTAATTGAGTTTCAATGGAAGAAAAACCACTTTTACCTCGATGCTTCAATGAGTCTCGAACCTTCCGATAAATTTAGATCAGTTTAGATTATGATATGCACAAGATCTCATCTGCAAGTCTTATCTTTATCAAGTTTCTGCATTTGATAAGTCGCAATGATAAATTCTTTTTTTGCTACTCGGAAAAACGGCAATTGCTTATAAGAAGGATAATTTATCTCAAAAATCATCTATAGAGAATTCTGTAGATATGTTAAATTTATAAATGTCGTGTAGCAATTAATTCTGAGGGTATTTAAAAATTAACGTAAACTTAATAAAAACAAATAGACTGGGTGAGTGGTTACCTGGTTGCATTATGAAAACACTAACCATTAATTTTGTACATATATAATTCATAGAAGCAAGTGATATACAGAATTAATTACAAATTTGAGCCACGGCAGCTCAGGGAATAGAGCTCTCGCCTCTCTATGAGGTGACCCAGGTTCGAATCCGTGCGTTGACTGGTCGATGCGAAATCTGCTCCTGGCTTGCTCTAACAGCATTAATTGCATAAAATACCTCAGTGGTAATGATGGGTTATAAAATCCTTGTTGTTGGGCTAAACGTGGGAGGTTTTCCTCTTCATGTAACCCACATGATGGCAGTTCAATCAAAAAGTCCTCCCTGAAGGTTAGTTTGTCGTAATGTTTGATCTAGGAGTTCCCTTGTCATTTGTATTAGGAATAAAATTATAAGGCTACGGATTTGAATACTGATTGTCGTAAACTCAGAATCAGACCAGCGGTTATAAAATAAAATTAATTACGAATAAGTTTAAATCTGCTCATATTTTCATATGCATCTCTTTTATCAATAATCAACTTGTAAAAGTGCAAACAGGAACATCTTAGAAAAATGATATCTGTTTCTGATTTCAGTATCAGTTAAAATAACCTACCTTCCTTAGGAAAATTCTCAGGAAAGAAAGTGGATGATTTGTGCTCATGTGCATAGAACTCCTCAGCATTTGGTAAGCTATTCACCATTCCCCTCAAACGACGTTTTGAGCTACTGCTACTATGGGTTCCTGCTGCCTGTAATGATACGTATTCATTGAATATCGTACAATAATATTGTACGGTAATAAATTTTGTAAATTGAATAAGTACAGCACATTAAAAGCCTAAAAATCTCGAGCGTTTTTTGAATCAAAAAGTTGATCGGAAATTAATTTCGTTTTTTTTCTTAATGAAAACGGAAAGCAATTTTCTTATCGTCAATAAATATTTTATTGAATCGTATATTGCCCATTATGGACCAAAACTTTTTGCTATCTTTCTGGCAGAGTAGAATGATTCCACGCGCATAAAATGTTTGTTCTTGTTGGCAAAAAACTGAGCCAGGTGAGTTTTGTCCTATTTATATGAAGTTAAGGTTTAACCGTCTAAATTTTGAAGAGACCGTAACATTATTGTAGACTACCCATTATTCTATTACAATGATGATTTTTAAAAATGGATCATTTGTTTTTTTTACGATTGAAAAGGAAATAACAGATGTCTATACAAAGAAGCAAATTTCTGCAAGAACATGAGGAATTCATATCTCAAGTTTTGAAATTAAATAGGCTTTTTAAATAATCATTAACGGTTAAATTATATAAATTTATTCTTTCAGTGATCTCACAAGTTGTTATTCGCTGGTTTGCATTATTTAATGCCTTTATTGTGTCTTCATCGATTAAATTGGCGCGGAGCATCTCCGTGCATCGTAATTGAAATTTTGTGAACCAGTTTTGGCACTGAGATATTTTAAATGCATCTTCTCCATACACATCGGATAATTATTTTCTTTCTTGAAAAGCATTATTACCTTCTCAATAGTAAAAAAGTAAAATATGCTGAAAATTCCGTTTTTCACTTTTCATATTTGAAAGCGCAACCATCAAAAGCTACTGCGCAGAATCAATCGAACTTTTTCACAAGTAAACCCTGCTATATCAGCTGTTAAAATATATAATGATTGTGTGGCTTAAGCGTGAAGTATGCTGTGATAAAATATAATTAAGCCCTCTGTTGGCAAAAAACGAAATTACTTTCCGAATAACTCAATATTATAAATACACAAGTGGACGACCTTTGTGCTAAAATAATGTTACACCTCATTCTGTTATGTTACACCTCATTAACAATATTATATTTCGCTACACCAATTAGATTACAAAGTAAAACATAGTTTAATTTTTTCGCTTCATATTTGACTTAATGGATCATGAAAATTTAATACCTCTTTCCACTATAATCATTTATTCTTTTTTTTTCTACAATCAGGCGATTAAATACAAATAAGTTATTTTGTTCCGAGAGGTATTATGGTAATCACAGTGGACTTGTACTCCAGGGTAATTGGTTTATTTATGTGAAAGACTGAAACGACATATCTTCTCATTTGTGCCATAATATTTGCCTGGGGTAAACTAAGAACATGCTATCCAATTTCTGCCTATAAAAGTTGTGATTGAGATCTGATTGCTAAAGATTTGTCGAGAAGTTGAACAACCGATTCGACGTTTGAGTCAGAGAAGATAGTCAGAGGAAAGTTCGAACCAGGAAAATATGATATGATAATAAAACAATCTGTGTTTTATCCAGACCCAGTAGATTTATATATTTTGCTTTTATGTGTCCTCATATATAACGCTTTTGCATAATAAATATATCCAAATGTATACCAAAAAATGCATTAACATTTTTAATACCATAAAATAAGAATGTTTATGAGCAAAGCATAATAATTAGTCAAAATTGTTTCTCGGCAATAAAATTGAAACTTTTTTGTGTGGATATTTTGCTGCACAGAAGAGAGTCAGTTTAGAGTTTTCGTGCTCTGAAGAGTGGATTATTGTAGTTCTGATTATATATTCCAAGACTATATCTCATTTTGTTTAGCTTATAAAATTTGAAAAACAAAATAAATGTTAATTTTTTTTGTTTAAAACTGTTTATTGCAAGCAGTGTCGTAATGTGATGCTCTTGAAACATTAAGACTTAAAACTAAATAAATATTTGGGTTGTGCCATGCCAACTGCAAATTGTTCTCCAAAAATCATCAATAAATAAGGAAAAAAATTAAACATGGAAAAAATTATCATTTCAACATTTTTTACCATTTTATCTAATAATTGCAAAATTTTATGAACTTAATAATATTACTCAACTTATTAATATTTCTTACCTGTGCTCGTAGTTTTATTATTTACCACAAAAAAAAGAAGAAAAAAAGACTTTATAAATAGTTGATTTTTTTCCTTTACTGTAAAAAGTGCACGAGAAAAAATTTCTGATTTTTTTAAATTTATGACTTCTAATAATGTAAATTCATGTGAATTTGGTTTCTTTTTATCGTCTATTTACTACACTTAAAGCTCGTTAACGCTATAAAATACCAGCTCCTAACACTGTTAACAAATGCTTTACTAAAAAGCGTTATACATGACATAGTCTTATATGACATAGACATAGCCTTACCAAAGTCACAATGAGTTTCAGAATTTTCTCTTATTCTCTATATAATCTGATAATTATAGAGTTTAAAGGTTAAAACGTTAAGTGAAATTTTTGAAATTTTCTGAGCACCTCAACTCTAAAAATTAGAACAAATATAATTGTCACTATTTACAAGAATTTCATCAGAATTAATGAAGTTTATTTCATTCCCGTTACAAGCTAAATTTTGTGGAGCTTAGTATTTAACATGTTAAGAGACAATTTGAAAAAGCTTTGAACCTCTTAACGCTAAAACAAAAGGCAGATAACACTGGGATTATTTAACAAAAATTTCATCTTAATTATCAAAGTTGTGGAATTTAGTGGTTAACATGTTAAGTGACATTTTGAAAGTACTCTGATGATGTTATGACTAGCTGACAGCACATGTTAGATTAAAGTACCCTAAAAACTTTTAAAACAAGACGAGATTTCAGTGAGAAAAATTATTAATCGTCGTCTTTTTTATGTTTTTAAAGATTCTAAAGATTTAAAAAAAAATTCTCTGAAGATCTATTTAACAAATTCTGCCTCTAATAAATGTGGCTAAGCAACAGTGAATTTCTGGTGAAGGCCTACAAAATTGTAAAATTACTTGGAGACAGCATGTTTCGGATTGTTAAGTTACCTCTCTGTATTTTACTTTTATATTAAGTATCAGGCGACAGTAACTACACCGTGGCAACCAGCAACCGATTTTTGTACTAAAGAGAATTATAAATTAAACTTACTTGTTGGCGGAAATTTTTGTCAGAAGCCATTGAAGTTCTATAGAGAGCTTTAACAGACGATATTCTTCTTTGGTGTTGGTGTGTATTGGTAGAAAGTGTTCTTCCATGCACGCACGAGTTTTTTCGACAAATCCTCCACCGAGAGAACAATGCCAAGGCGTCTCGGCGATATTGTTTGGTCAGAATTGCGTACAGAAATGGATTGGAACAAGAGTTCAGTGGATAAAAGAAAACTAAAAGTATTTTTGATTTTGTTACATTAATCAGAGGCCAGCCAGCTACTGCAGTTAAACCAAAGAATGCTATTGGAGCCCAGCAAGCGAAGTCTGTGAATACCAGCATAGCCATACGTTTGGCGACTGAGAGATCAGAGCGTACAGTCCTACAAAATTAACAACATAAGGTTAAATAGAGAATACTTAGATCATGGTAAAAAGAGAGGCATGTTTAGAGGTGATTAAATCATTAGAGAGTTATTTTACCAACAAAAATAGAAATTAAAAAAAACAAAACAAAATACATTCGCTAATTTTTGTTTTAATAATTAGAATTTAGTGAAATGACAAAGAAAAAAAGACACTGTGCGTCATAAAAGTGTGATAGGGGCATAATTTTGAAATGTTGTACAGTTCCACAAGCATCTCAAATTTTCTTAATTGTAAGAAATGTGCCTCAAATCTTTATTTTTCATTCATTAGCGTATTTATATCTGTAGTTTGGCTGATAAATTATCTAGTTAAAAAATTGTAAGACTACCACAATTCTTTTTGGTGAAATAGCTTAGGACACATATATAGTTCAGAGTATTTGAATTAAAAAATAAGACGAATGTGCTGATTTATTTATAAATAAATAGCAGTCAATGAAAATCGAAATGAACAGAAACTTTTTTGTCACCAATGAATTTGCACTGAAATTTCATATTTGAAATTTTTCAAGTTTTTTATATTTAAAGTTTCATTTTATTTTAAAGACAGACAGTGTTTAGTTAATACTTTTTCGTTAATATAGAAATTTTCAATTAAACCTAAAATGTCATTGCAATATAATAAGAGAGGAAAAGAAAATTTTATTTTAAAGTCTATCCTGTTTTCTAAATTTTATTTGTTGGGTCGCATGTACGTGCAATTGATCAACAGATAGAAGTTTTGAATTTTAACGAAAGCTTAAAATAATTTTTAAAAATTACAACGGAAATCGAAAAATGTACTCAGATTATTGCATTTTAACATATTACATCGGAATTTTACATCTTTAATATTACATCGGAATTTTACATCTTTAATATTACATCGGAATTTTACATCTTTAATATTACATCGGAATATTCTTATTCTTGGAATATGCGTAAAAGCTTTGTTGTTTAAATAAAAAATATTCAGTAAATTCTAAAATGCTTGTTCTGCTTTGTTTGCCCAACAAATTAAACTTAAATGACAATTTTTCTTTTAATAAAACTTAAAAAACAAAACGACTCTATTTTTCCTATGGAATAACTCGATATTATATCCTCAGTTTAAAGAAGAATATTTCCGATATATTTTGTTAGCATGATTAAAAAACGTTTTTTTTTTTTAAATAACTCAATTATGTGTGGAATTTTTAAGCAAGAAGAAGAAGCAATTTGATGAAGTCCTAGAATAATCACGATTACAAAAATTATAATTTAAAAAAAAAATCTATAAATATAAAAAAAAACTTTCAAATTTAAAGATTAGATTGAACAAAATTAAACAAAGCGGTCTAGGTATTTTCTGCCGATACTAGATGAATTATTCAGTATGAATAAATTCCCGTGTTTTGAAAGAGCTGAAAAATTTCTTTCTAATCAGTTGCATTTTGGAATAAGAGCAGCTGTTTTCAAAATCATATGCTTATTAAGATTGTGATAACAGACATAAGAAGCTTTAGCAATCAGTCTGGAATTTCCGTAATCAGTAAAATATTATCGATTTTCCTATATTCCGTTGCAAGTTAAGAAAAGACCATTGCAGTACAAGAAAGTAATCAACTGCTACTGCTTATAGTTTCGTTTTATATCCTTATCAAATCTGTGGAGTAAATAACATCCCCGCAGTGGCCGGGGGGGGGGGTCACATGTGGTTCGAGGGCACAAAATCCCGAAATAATACCTATGATAGGGGTGCACAATTTGTGAGCCGCCAGCTTCTGTTATGAGGCCCACAGCAGCACCTCAATATAATAAAAAAAAATTATTATTGGAAATTTTGAATTGCGCATTTTTTAATGAGACAAATCTATGCAAATAGTAATGATGTAGTTTCTAATTAATGTAGTTTATTAATAGTAAATTAATATAGTTAATATAATAGTAATAACTATTATATTAATAAATTAATATAATAGTAAATTAATATTAATAGTAATTAATAGTAAATTGTAGTAAATTAATGTAGTTTTTTTTATGGTTATCGCATCGAATTTTAAAAATCCCAATATTTTTATTTTGACAAAATTATGATACGTGAATTTCGAATTTTAGTTCTTCATTTGACTTTTAAAGTTCTTTATTTGTGTCCAGTTTATCGACTTTTTGATCGTGTTTCAAGAGGTAATTATCGGATTTTCAGGCGTTTTTTAAAATCCCGATCTTTTTAATACGTACATTATAACCGCTCTCGAGTTTCGAATTGTGTAAATAGTGATAACTTTTGACGTGCTTTATTTGTGTAAATATTATCGTACTACTTTCTAAGTACCCTATTTCTCAGAGTACTATTTGTATCGTTTCTTAAGCACGTATATCTAAGTTTGACATATAACTTGCTCGTTGTTCTAAGTATCGTATCGTTTCTCTGAGAATTTTTTGCTATTGTTTTTTCAGCACTTATTGCTGCACATTTCCACACGATTTTTTAAATCCCGATTATTTTAATATGAAATATCTCCTTTATTTGTGCGGCAAATAAAGGGTACACAAATCTAAGAGGAATCGTAAATCTAAGAGTCTTTTTTTCAATCGTTTTTTCAACTCTTATAACTCGGCTTTTCATTGGAATTTCGAAACTTTGATATTTTTAATTTGGCATTATAATGGCTTGTTATTTTCTAATCAGGCAGTTTAATCATCTTTTTTGACTTGCCTTATTTGTGCCAATTTCATCGTCAATCCAAGATATATTTTTTAATCGTCTTTTTCTTTTTTTTAATTGCGATGAGATATTTTCACATTTTTTTTAAAAATATCAATATTTTTAATACAATATTATTGTAACACGTGAAATTCGACGTGAGTTTCTTAAACTATTTACTGTTTTTGAACTTTGTTTCGAATTTTTTGTAGCTTAAAAAGGAGTTTAAAAAGCCATTTTAAGATTTAAAATTCATAAAACCTCTTACAATTCACTAAATATATAAATGCCCTACAGGTAAAAAATAAACTAAATTGGATCTCAACTGAATGTGGAATCTTATTTAGAACTATAATTTTATAGCTTTATTTTAATTCATTTTACATCTATACAATTTCTGTAATTAAAATATAATTCGCATTTATGTTGCTCAATTAAATAGTTATCTATTTTTATTTCATTTTTTACTTTCATATAAGAACATTAGACTTCATTTGCTTAAAATAAACTTTTGCATTATGCAATATGAATACCTGACCTGTTTCCCGTCGCTTTTTCCCTCGTCTGTTGAATAATTTGTTTTTTGATACGAAAGAATTTTATTTTTGAAAAGCATAAGTTTGGTATTTTTCAGTTTTAAATGAATTTTAACATTTAAAAGAAATAAATTTTATGCAAATATATTACTAAGTTGACTGATGAAAAAAGAGGAAAAAAAAGATAACAACAATTTCAATTATATAAAAGAATTTAACATTATGCAAATATTTTACTAAGCTGAGTTATAAAAAGAATTGAGTCTGAAACACTGATGTTCATTATTTTTATTAAAATTATCATAATTGTCTAGATACTTGGGCATGCGGCCCTTAAAAGGTTGTGCACTTCTATTATATGAATTACAATATTTTTTTTTCTTTTATAATATATTTTTAATTAACTTTTTAAATAATAATTACCCTTAATTAAACTTTGAATAGATACTTACAATAAAGTGAATAATTTTCTCGAATTATTAAGATCAATTTCATTTAAATGTGATAAGTTGTTAAGTGCATACAGTGTTTCAATTTAGTACTTTTCTGAAATTCGCCTTTCCATCGCATTTATTAATTCCTTATTAATAAAAATTAAAATAATTAAAATAAAATTTATAAATTAAAATAAAGTGAATGAACATAAATACTCGAATGTATCATCACATTGTTTTTGTTTTATATAAAAATTTAAGTTGAGCTTAAGATAGGGCACATTTATAAATCTTGCAGGGAGGCGTACCTAAGTCTATATATGCCATTATATCAAATTATACGAATATACTTTCAGAAACAATATAATAGCTTTCAAAAATTAAACATGTCAGACATATTTTACCATACATATCATTAAATTCATAATAAAAGGTTATAGCTTTATTTTGTAACTGGAATCCTAGACATGGCGACACATTTTGATAAATAAGGTTATTCGTTCTTGAAAAAGAAATAACTATACGACGCTGCAAGTCCTTTGGATTTGATTTGACAACTAAAAATGGTGCATCTTATGCTGGCATGCTCTTAAAAAATCAAATGCGAGATAAATAATTTTGACTTTTGTTTCGCTGTAGAAGAAAATCGCCTGCAAGAAAAAATATTTATCATTCTTTTATCAGTTTCTTTAATGCGAACACAAAGTATAATTTAAATATGATGCAACTCTCTAATTTTATAGGCTACAAAAGAAAACAACAGTTTTTATTTTAAAGTTTCGTTTTTTTCAATTCGCATGATTAGAGAAAGCAAACAAATAAAAAAAAAATTAAAAAAAAAGCCGTGCTACGTCATTTTAAGAGTTGGCGAGTTGCGCTGGGAACTTGTCATCCATTTAGCTTGCACTTATACAAACAGGCTCTCTCCATAGGAATAATTGTTTTTTCATAACTTGCAACAGAATTAACAATAAAGAGTACCTTTTAGATAAACTTATAACTCAATTTTATAAATAAAAATCAACTTTCTATTTACCTGTGTGCGTGTATATCAGGTTCGTCTCTATTTCCACATTTACTTGAAACTCTGATTGAGAGGTACATTTTAGCGTAGCATATGCAGATTAGAAAAAAGGCAAAACCTTTAGTACTCAGCAGAAATATTACATAAGCCAAATCCACTGTATCGGAAGTGTCCATGGGCAAGCATATAGATGTTTTGGAGTAATTGCTTATTCCAATTACTGGAAGTGTGGCCATGGCAGAGGCATACATCCATCCCAGACTCATGACTTTTGCCGCAGTGCCCAGTTGTAGTCGCCTGTTAAGATGGATGGCATAAGTGATTGCATACCATCTCTCCAATGTAATAACAGTGAGTGTAAAAATTGAAAGTTCACTTGAAAATACAGTTAGAAAACCGGCGATTTGGCAACCCAGGCCTGAAAGAAAAAATTGAATTTAAGTAAAATTGTTTTTCTACTCTGTTTATATGAGATTGTACAGGTGTACCAAAAATAACTAAAGAATTGATAAATGCAATATACATTTTGATGCATTCGGCTTTGAAAGCCACATTTTGCACTCGAGAAAGTTTGAAAATGTATGTCACCAGATGGCGCTACTGACAAAAAACACCTTAGCGCAATGGTTCTGCACCTAAGTTATTTCAACTTGAATATTTACTCCTTAATATTTTTTCGTTTAATTTTGTCCTTAAACTGCATCACGCTATTACAGAAAATGCTCATAACTGTGTTTAAAAATTTCGATTAGTGGTAAGATGGTGATAAGTTTTGCTTACGTTATTCAGATTGCAATTATAACTCTTACTGGCATCAAGTACTGAGCTTCGTTTAAAATTTAAGCTTATTAGCTAGTCGGAGTATTTTTGATTGATGATGAATTCGATTTAGCTTTGAAAAAGTGACAGAAATTCGTCTTGTACGCGTCAGGATGATTAAAAAAGTCATACAGCACAAAGCTACAGTTCACTGTTCAATTCTATGACTATTCGGGAAGATGTTAAGATTTTGCATTACTATAAATTCTCATTGGCAATGATATAGCGATTAATTCTGTTTGTTGCTGTCTATGAACTTTTGAAATTTGCAAGCGTGAAGTTCAAGCTAATTAAAGTGGTAGAAATTCGGAAAAAAAACTAAAGAGATTTTATAAAAGCCCTGTAAAAAGACTGAATATTTTGTTGCGACAAGAGTGAAATTAATATTAAGAGTCCCAAATTTCTAACTGCTCTTCCGTCCAAACTATTTGACTATATTTTCCATATTGCGGCTGCACATCCATATTTCGAGGGGTCAAGAATCCAAATTCGTTGATGAAAAGGCATGTTTACTTAAAAAAAAAGTAAGTTTCTGTGTCTCAATCTGTTACTTAAAATATTGTGTGTTCAAATTAATTAGCATATTTGATGTAAGATTCTCGAACTATTAGGACTGAATCTGAGTACTTTAAAACCTGATTATTAGATCAAAAGCTGTTCAGGATGTTCGTTTTCTAAATTTATTTTACACTATGTTCGATAATGCTTGCATATAATCTATATATGTATTTATGTGTTTATAATGGTACTTGTTTATAAAACTGGAATAGCTGTGTGATTAATTAATTTCTATTTTGTGCTTGATAAGTTGTTTTCTCGCTACATTTACCTATTCTAACGATGTGCCAGAGAAAATTTTTCTTAAAGCCCACTAAAACCTGAAATTAAAAAAAAAAACATTTTGCTCTCGATTTCTTCTGCTCCTCTGATAATTTCTAAATAATTAAATCAATTACCTATTTTGTGAAAATGAAGGTTTGTATGTACGATTAAAAGAAAAACTAGTAATTCTTAAAAGATTCAAAGATTCGCACAAACATTTGTACACATAATTTCTGCATGTATATATACATATAATTTTTTTTAACCAAGGTCAATAGGTCTTTCAGAAGTGAGGTTTTTATTTCGATCAATGTTTCTCCAAATTTCCAAACTTATGATATTCCATAGAGAGAAAGTCAGAAAAAAAAAATCAGAATAGGCCACTTTTACGATATTTATGGTGAACGACAGTGGTTACAGATTCAATTCCATTTTTACCGATTAGCATTTATTGATAATGAATGGCATCATCTTGTAAAATTCATAAAAAAAATATTCAAACATAGCTTAAAACCCATACAAATGTACAGGTTCCTAACGCATGAAATTAAAAATTTGGGAAACATAGGGTGATAGAGAAAAGAAATAAACGGATTGCTTATTTAATGAACTTTAATTTTTTTTACAGAAATTTTGGAATTTAGTTACATAAGATGACATGAGATGGCGTTGTACTGTGTATAGATTTTTAAAAAGAATACAAATGCCGTAGGACTGTAGAATAATCTGTGATATTCCTATACCAGTCATGCGCGTTGTTCAATTGAATACCTAGTTTAAACCTCCGGTACCACAGCTTCCTTTTACGTTTTATTGAAAGCTAGAATTAATTGCTCTGGCTATCAATGGTTTGCAATGTCATCTGTTAGAACTTTTTATAACTAAACTCCAAATTTTTTGTTCAAAAATTTTACTGCTGTTACAATAAGCTCTACAATAATCTTCTATTGACTTTTGTTGCCTATTTTTTAAATTTTTAAATCAGTAAGTCATTCTCTGGACCCTATGTTTTTATAAATAATGAAAGAATTCTTTAAATAATTATTAATTAGACGCATGTTTTTGTAACAAATAAGTAGAAACTACCAGATTTTTATACTACTTTTAATTCATTTTAAAGTATGGAAAAGAGTTTCAAACAATTTTTTAGAAGAAAATAACTTAATGATGCTTCTCAAATTAAATTGATTTTAATGATTCATACTCGTATAATAATTCATAAAACTTCATAAAATAATTTAAATCCGCCTCAGTATACCTAAAGTTGCTCTTCATGTTTAAGCAATTTAGTGTGGCCACCATATTTTTGTGTTAATTATACGATTTCAGAAATATCTTATCATAAAAAATTTTTACAATAAATATATGCATAGTAGGAAAAATGTATAGATTTTTTTTCTGGGTACTTGGATACAGGAATAACTCCAACTTTGATAACAAAAGAACAGCAATTTAAGTACCGCATACGACTTATGTGCACATGGATACTTACCCTGCTGCCATTCTATAGCATAATTGAAATAAGTTCCCATAGTCCTGATATCCATACTGGCAATCATAAGCAAATATATTCCCATGCAAAAATCGGCAAAGGCTAAATGGCACATGAGGAACTTCGACACAGTCATTGTTGAGCGTGCCGTTAGGATGACTACCAGAACTGCCATATTCCCCAAAATAGCTAGGAAGACCACTACCCAGACAACTATTCTCAGGGACCACTGTCCCATCACGTCTTCACAAGGATTGAAAGCATCCGGCTCCGGGTAGCACTTTACTTCACGAAAATCATGAGCAAAGTTTCCACAAACTGCTCTCACATTAGGTTTGACTGTCACAGGTTTAGGATGGAAAACACCTGAAAAAAATGTTAAAAAGAATTTTTTCTACATTACACTAAACTGAATAGGAACATGAAAGTTGTAAATTTTTTTAAAAAAAGGAAGAAAGAAAATTTAATAATTCCTGTAATAAAATGTGCCGAAATATTTGTTTAGTTCAATTTTTTATTTTATTATTTGCACCACAATGATTGTCCGATTTGGGATTTTTATTTGCAACATAATAAATATTCTGATTTGGATTTTCATACTTGTACCATTCGCGGATTCAACCTTCTTATTTATGTATCGCAATGATTTTCTGTAACAAAACAATTAATTCGATTTGAATCTTTTTTATATCGTTCTCCAATGTCGGCTTCTTATATTTATTCCTTAATGAATGTTGGAATGGGGGATTTAATGTTTAACATTAGCGTGATTTGAATTTCTTCAAAGTGCATTTCAGATTTGGGCTCCTTATTTTTATGCCACAATAATTATCAGAATATAAATTTTATTTCTAACTTAATAATTACATTCCTTTGAAATTTTCTTAATTATACCAGTCTCCGATTCTGTCTTCTATATATTTGTACTATAATTAACTGCCACAGGTTTACGAGTAAAAACTCCTGAAAAATATTAAAACGATTTTTTAACATTAGACTAACCTGAATATGAATATGGAAGTTGTAAGTAAAGAAAAAAGGAAATTAATAAATTACTGTAATGAATTCAACCGAAATATTTGTTAAGTTCAGTTTTTTATCGTTATTATTTGCAACATCATTAATAATCCGATTTGGATTTTTTACTTGTGCTATTCACTGATTTCAGCTTCTTATCTATGTACTCTGATTCACTGAGCTTTTTATTTGTAACAATATAATGTTCCGATTTGAATTTTGTCTGTCTCTTTCTTTGATTTTGTTTATCCCATTGTTCTCCCATTTCGGCTTCTTGTATTTTTCTGCCATAATATTTGTTGGAATGCAGATTTTTATTTGTAATATTATCATTACCTTGATTGAAATTTTTTCAGTGCACAGTTTTCAGATTTGGGGTTCTTATTTTTATGCCACAATAAGTGCCCTAATGTAGTTTTCAGTTGTAATTTAATAATTCCATTTCCTTAATTATACCATTCTCTGATTCAGGCTTCTATATATTTGTACTATAGTTTGTACTATAATGAATGTCCGATTTTGCTTTTCTACTTTATCCTTATCAGGATTCAAATTAAAAAGTGATGATTGCCTTGCTTTAAAAAAGATTTCTCGTGATTATTCTTACAAAATAAATAGCGAACAATAATTACTAATGCTAAGAAATTATTAAGATAATTAATGTTCTAAGAAAATTATCAATGTTCTATCGAAGAAGATTAGTAATGCTAAGAAAAGAGAAGAGCTGTAGACAACGAATTGTATTACCCTATAATATTATTACTATGTGTTAGTCAAGCATTAGTGAGTTAGCAAAGAATATAAGAGTTAGAAATAAGAATTTTATTTTTCAACAAAAAATAAGAAATTATATAATATTATTTTTAATTCTTAAAAATGTTGATTCCTTCTTCTGCTTTTAAATTTCATGTTTCATGCATCTTTTCATGCTTTGTGTGTTTAAATGAATTTAAAAATGACATACTTGACAGTTCTTGACGTAACGCGAAAAATGATGTTTTATGACACATGATTGATTACTGGAGTCTATTGTGCATAGGTATTTGAATTGGTTTTACGATGAGATCTTCAACTCTAAGGTTTTGTATATTTTGACAATTTTAAGTAAAATTGCGGCTCATTAATTTAAATAATTTCTTTACATAAGGAATACTTAGAATAATTTTTGTAATAAGAGTGTGTTTATTTTGTAGTAAGAGTGTGTTCAACAAACAGTTATTGTATAATAATAATTAATAATAAATAATTTGATTGATGAATAATTTAAGTGCCAATTTCATAACTGAAACGTTCATAGATAGCTTAATCAAAAAATGCATATTTATTTTGGTAAGGTTAAAAACTGCCCAAACTTTATCTTCATTACTTCTGATATTTCTGGCATAATTTTATGATCAATGTCTATGATTATATGACCACTTCTGGCATAGTTCTGTGATCAATGTCTATGATTATATGACCACTTCTGGCATAGTTTTGTGATCAATGTCCATTATCATGTGACCACTTCTGGCATAGTTTTATGATCAATTCTGAAATGCCATATGAATATCAATGTTGTTTTAAATTTATCGATAATTGTCATAACGATCGAACATGCATTGTAAATTTTCCTTTGTTTTTACTTCATTTTTCAAAAAACACTGTCTTTCTTTTATGAAAATTATTTTTTTTAGTTTAACAATTTAGACATGAAACTACAACACTAGAAAAACAAAAACAAAAATTGAGACTTTTAAACATTCCGCGAAATCTATAAATCAGGCTGAATTTTCAGTATATATGTATATATATATATATATATATATATATATATATATATATATATATATATATATATTATCTTCTGAAATCATGAGTTTTTAATTAATTTATATTTTATTCTTAAATAAGTTTTTGTTTGAAAGCATAATACTTAAAAAAAGTAGGAATTATAAGCGTTCTTTAGTAATTCAGGAGGAATAGAGCAGGAAAATTTTTTCAACTTCTGCGGATTTTTTCTCGAAAATTTATAGCAATAGAATTATGATTATATTGTTACTTTTTTTTATTGAAGATTTTCTCTTCTCTGTTTTTAAATTTTTAGATTTTCTCTTCGCTATTTTTCTTTTTCTGTTTTTAAATCTTTTAATATTTATATTCATAATGATTTAAATTAGCAAAATTTGATTTGGATAAAAAGGAATTTTTTTTATTATTTTTAATTTTTTTTTATCGTTAATTGCGAAAAGCGGATATTTTTCTTAAAAAACTCTAAAAATGATCAAAGTTGAATTACATTTCTTAAGAACCTGATTACTAAATTGGTTAAATTAATTTATTACAAACAACTTGCTAAAATTGAAGAATAACATCTGATATATCTCACATATTCCATTAAAGTGATGACTTTGTTTTTGTCACGGTTAGGAAATGTCTGAAAGCAATTAATTTTTTTAAAAAATTAATTAAAGTTAATTAAAAGAATCTTCAATATTTACTCTTCCGCTCTACTGAGTTCAGTGGCAGGAAAATAATAATTCCGAATAAAAAAATCCCACAACAACAAGCACAGTTCCATGTTTTTATTAAACTCCTGTGAAAAACAAGTCTTTTTGCCAAAAAAATTTACTGACTTCAGTAATTAAATGTAAATTCTTAGTATGACACCTTGATATAGTATGTATGACATATATTTTAATTATTTAATTTTATATTTTCAACAATTATTCAGTAATTTTATTTTATATTTTCTTGCAATTATAATTAAATTATGCTTATTAAGATAGTTTCGTTACTTTAATCTATTAATTTCCCGTTATAATTACGAATTTGTGAACTCTATGGTGAAATTTCATGAAGCCGCTGAACTTCATAAAGTTTGGTTATAGAAATTATACATAAAGGAAAAAATTGTTATTCTAGCGACTGGCTAATCGGGATTTAAACTTCCAATACAGACTACTCATATTTCCTCCACTCCTTATATATAAGAGAAGTTTGAACATCTTACAGTCCTCCATTGGTTAACCTGGACTGCCGGAAAACGTGCACTTTCTCAAGCAGAAATGGGTGGCTGTGCCACAGCACTTCTCATCATCACCAAGTACTATTCATCTTTCTCGCTAGATGACACCACCAGATCAATTCAATTTAGCCACATTGTATGGTTGGATGCTACTATGTCGTATGGCTGAGTTGTTGAAAAACTCAACCAAAACTAAAAATTGCTGATTTACTTTAAAAACGTTAATGAAAGGCTTTCTTGAGAAAGGCGTCAGGTTAGATCCGGGAAAGCTACTGACTTTCAGTGGAAAGGTTTCTAAATTATTAATTTTCTTGTTGTTGCAAGAAATGCTGCTGGAATAAATTATGCTTATTAGCTACCCGTTATTTTTCCAGAATATCCTGGAGGAATATTCCAGTGATGATTGAGATAGATGTACTGATATTAATCACAATTTCCGTTTACTAATTGTAAAGTTGCTGATTTTTAGTGGAAAGGTTTCTAAATTTTACGATATATGTACTGATTACAGATACATGCAGATTGATGATAGATGTATTGATTACAATGTCTGTTTTCTGACTGAAATGTTACTGACTTTGGAAAAGTTTCTTAATTCTTAAAAAAAAATTCTTTTTTTTTTGTCAGAAATGCTACTGGAGTAAAATAGGCTTATTAGCTACCTATTATTTTTCCAGAACATCCTGGAAGAACAGGGTAAGATCATGATAGATGTACTGATATTGATTTCAATATCTGTTTGTGCTACACTCAATGCCATTTTCTTGTTCGAATGTGAAAATCTACTGAACTCATTTGTTTTGCACTGTAATTTTAAATTCTTCTTACCTTCTATACCTAAGTCTTCATGATCACTCATTTGGTGGTTGTGCGTGTAATAGTCTCCAACAATTGGATAAAAGTTTCCTTCTTGATTAAACAATTCTTCTAGTTCTTCCCAGTCATTAGTTTCATTGGAATGTGGAGATGGAGTGTATACGATTTGACCATAAACAATATCATTATCTGAAAATATACTTTCATATTATTTAGAGCAACCCTTAACTTAAATAAATCCTTAAACAATTTAAATGACCATTAAAAAAGTTAATTCAGTAGTGAAACAAAATAAATGCATATAAAAAAAAGTTTCAGTAGTGGTTTAAGCTTATGGATCCTGTATTATATCATTAAGTCTGAACCCAATATTCACGGTATAGAGCGATATAAAACATAAAATTGTAGATGTTAATAGATCCTCTGTTGGGGTGCTGGTGAAGTTTGAAAATGGGGAAATTAATAAAAACATCAATAATGTCGTCTGGAGAGATGATACTTTCGTATCCCGCATGCCATGGGTTTTAAAAAATTGTAGTCCTACGATTGGAGTGCTTGAAACAAAAATATCTATTATATATAATTCTCTTACGTGGCTCCCAAATTTTGGCTGTATTTCTTTTCCGCCGGTGGCAACGTTTGCTTTGTTTTGTTTACGTTTTGAAAACATCAAAGCATTCTGCCTTTTAATGATGTGTTTCTGATCTAATATATATAATTCTCTTACGTGGCTCCCAAACTTTGGCTGAAGTACTTTGTACAACTAAATAAAATTCTTTTCACAACACTTAAATATTTACTTTATTTTCTTCATATATCAGTCGGCAAAGAATTCTGTTAGGTTGAAAAACATTTCGCTAAAAAAATAACGAATTCTAACAGAAATGAAAATAAACAACTTAAAAAATAAAAATGCTGTTGCCAGCCATAGAATTTTTTGAAAGTTAACTTAATAAATCAAAATGACATAGAAGCGCAACTAGATCAAAATTATGATACCTGAGCGCTTGACATAACAAATCCTTCAATTCTATAAGTGTTGTATCGCCAAATGCCCATATTAACAATTGTGTTTTTAAAGAAATTTTATAAAAAGTTTTAAATAAAAAAACCTACTTCTACAACTGCTTCTTAAAGAACTTGGCTCATTGATTAAAAATATTGTTTTAATTTTACAGTACTAACTTTACTTCTACTTTCTTTATTGCTATGACCCTCTTTCATTACATTTTTCAACTTCATGCTAAATTTGAGGATTTTAAGTTGTTTTGTGGTTGAATACTGACATTTAGAAATGTGTACATAAAAAAGTAATATTCAGAGGTTAAGAGTTTGCCTCAGAAAAATTTGAATTGTTGACATTGAATTTAACAATGGAAACAATCGTTT